>NC_134705.1:157901253-158201253 GCF_043290135.1 Rhipicephalus microplus
ACGAGAGACAGGAGAATTCGGCTTTTAGTTAACGCGCACACTGCAAATTTTTTTATTCTTCAACAACGCACTGAAGAAATCTCCCACCAGCAAGACCTTGGAGGTCAAAATGTAAGACTGGTTACACACTACTACTACGACTACAAGGGATGAACGGGTGCCGTTACAAGGAGCTCCGCCCCTAAAAGCCGCCCGCATCTTCCCACAAAAGCAACCCCAGTAAGTGCGTCGCAGAGTGGTGTGGGTATCGCGTGAATGTTGCATGATTGAGTATGGCTTGGGAACGCTTAATTGTTACTTCGTTTTTATGATTCTTATTTATTGAATAAAAGAGAAGCGTTGCCCTTAAACGAGTTGTGGGACGCTGATGTTGGATTGTGCTCCACTACTGGTCGCAGGTGCGCTTACTTCCATCGCATCTACTCGAGTAAAGCAAAACTTCAATTTGAACGAAAGCCAAGAAGCCCTTGACTAAATTCCAAACACGCTATCCAATGCCTACATATACAGGGGGCAGGGGGGCCAGCGAATGGTTTTGAGGCGCGAGCAGTCGGTTTTAGCCAGCAGAATGCCTGCGTCGGCCTTGCGAGGCGAGATAGGTGGGAAGGGAAGTGAGAGTTGGTTCGAGAAGCGAGCATTAGGCACGAGATGCGACCATGCGCAGTCGTGGTATCCACGACACCACCTACGCAAATGACCTACGCCATATTAGCGACTAGGTGCCGCTACAAAATACGACGCATTTAAAAGGAGGTCTGCACCTTTAACGTGGACGGCAATGTAAATTACGTTTGTGATATAACTTTGGTACACTTCGCGCTGATCTTTTTTTTTTGCATAATTCTCGTAGGAAGGAGAAATAGTATCAAATTCACTAAAGTATACATATTTTTGTAAATCCGCAATCAATTATTAGCAGGTTGCAATGATGATTTCGGCCGCATTTAGATGAACTGGAATGCATGAGTGATTCGATAATAGAATGTGGAAGATAGGCAAGTTGCTGCGGCAAGAAGTTTGACATCTCAAAATAAAAAAAAAACGTTGAATGCGGCAAGAAGTTTGACATCTCAAAATAAAAAAAAGAACAATATTACTTTCCGTAGAATAACATTCCATTATTCAGAAAAGATGTTGGCAAGCAGCAAGGCGTAACTGCACATCCTTATCGGCAACACCTGCCACAACAATTTACGCTGTTCAGGGTTTCACAATGATGCATTCAGAACCGGGAATACCTCAGGCACGTCCACAGAATGCAGCGTCCATGCATAATGTGTGTGCCGCACTGTCGTGACTAGTATGTTATGTTGTGGCCATGCAGTGATATTGTTCGGGGCTTTTGCCGACCCTTTCGAAGGACGTCACGTATTGGCTGAGGGGCCATGATGTCAAACTGCTGCATCGAGATCACGAACGCAATTTTTTGTCACGTCAGCGCCATTGCAATCACGTTCAGATGGAAACTGCCTCCGTATGCCGATTTAGTTGAACTTGAGCCAAAAACGCCTCATACATGACAAATGGAGCGCATCCGTATGTGGTTTTAGTTGATTATATACATCGTGTTCAAATATTAAACCAGAAAGAAATCTGGCGCGAGTGTGTACGGGAGTTCCAAGGCATGGCACTTGCGCCAGCATTCCTCAAGTAAGCGCAGTATTTTGCTTTCGCGGGAACCCCTGCGTTCTGTCTCATGAATCCTATTTAACAAAAGCGTTCACGACAACATTTAACATTTTTTAGACTCAGAAAGCATGCCATGAAACCAATGTCAACTTAAAAAATGACAATTCGGTAAATAAGATCATCGCCAGTAAAATATATAAACAAGGTTTGTCATATTTCAAATATTATACATATCATTTTAAACAATATATATAAGCCCCGCCGCGGTGGACTAGTGGCTAAGGTACTCGGCTGCGGACCCGAAGGTCGTGGGATCGAATCCCGGCTGCGGCGGCTGCTTTTCCGATGAAGGCGGAAATGTTGTAGGCCTGTGTGCTACGATTTGGGCGCGCGTTAAAGAACCCCTAGGGGTCGACATTTCCGGAGCACTCCACTACGGCGTCTCTCATGATCATATGGTGGTTTTGGGACGTTAAACACCACATATCAATCAAAGGAAATATATATATAAATAAATGAATATATATATATATATATATATATATATATATATATATATATATATATATCGTTTAGTAGATTCTCCGTGAGTGGTCACAACGTGGCTTATTTCGACGTTTCGGCCTAGAGTCTGGCCTTCTAGGCCGAAACGTCGAAATAAACCACGTTGTCACCGCTCACGGAGTATCTACTGGACTATATGCAACGCTACGGCCACTCAACCACCATGCCTATATATATATATATATATATATATATATATATATATATATATATATATATATATATATATATATATATATATATATATATATATATATATTTATTTATATATAAATATATATATATATATATATATATATATATATATATATATATATATATATATATATATATATATATATATATATATATATATATATATATATATATATATATATATATATATATATATATATATATATATAAAGAGAGAGAGAGAGAGAGAGAGAGAGAGATAGGAAGAGAGAGAGAGCATCAAACGCGTCATTCGAAGGTCGTAAGTTCGATTCCTGCTCACGGCTGGTTATTTTTTCACCCACTTTTCTTTCTTCTTATTTACACTCCATTTGTTCTAATAACTTCCCCTATACATTCCTTGGCATTACTGTCTGTTAGATCTCATTATTATTGTGTCAAAACACGGAAAAACGAGCCCTGAGGTATACACTTCTTTCCCTTATATATATAACGAGATCATTCTCACAGAAGAACAGAAGATTTCAGCCAGTCTGAACATTCAAATCTCTATCCAATGATTAGAAGCCCTTAAGATCGATAACCTTTGCGAACTCAGGCAAGTGTTGATTCTGTTGAATTTTTTTTCTGTCAATGAGCACAAACAACGCTTGACGAGACGCCCTTGTCAAGTCACCATAAATTTTAGCGTACTCCGCTAGATGAATAGACCGAACGTTTAGGCTGTCACATTAGGCCAAATGGCCTTTCCTTGATGTTCCAAGCTCACTCCTTGATAGAACTGCTACTTCAGGGTGGTTAGGCGTTTCGATGGCAACGCCTCGAAGGTAACAAAATCCGCTTCACACAGCCATGGTTGGCCAGGGTGTAAGTCATAGCTCACATGCCTCTTCTGATGCACAAAAAATAAGTTGAATATGTCATCCAACGTAGAATCAAGCTGTGCCAGCTCGTCTGAACTTACCAGTGACAAGTTCCGCATTGACTGCAGCTACTATGTGAGCGTGAAAGCATCAATTTTTTTTATTTTGACCTGCCGGTGCGTGAAGAATCTGACGTGCTCTTACTCAATTTCCTCGTTGTCCAATATTGTGCGTGTGTAAGATTCGACGTCAACGACGACTAGCATGCTGTATGCAGCGGACAAAACTGAACTGTGTTCGCGTTGTCTTCGCCTCGTAGAAGAAAACAAATTTGTTATTGATGCTGCTTTTCCAAAAAATTTCAGGACACTAAGTACAACAATAATTGACTCACTGTACAAATAAATATACTCACAAATGTATCTACTGTTCCTGAGTGTAGCTGTCGTCTGTTTCTGTTTTTACCTCACTATCCAATCAATTGTGCCAAGCATTAAAAGACCAACAGCAACCCTGTGCACAATGAGGGGGCCCTGCTGCGTATTCCTGGAGCGGCCCAGAATTGACATTTTACCCGCTTGCCAGCCTCTGTGGATATGCGTGGCTCCCCTCTTTCAACGGCGAGACGTCCACGAGGCATTGAGTAGTTAAAGGCTTAAACTTCTTAAAAAAGCTCTTTTTCCCCACACCGGACACCGGAGCCATGCGGCGCTGTCTGATCGGGAACAATACGTTTGTGTCAGGAAGTATATGCAGACCGCGGACATCTCAGAGGTGATCGTCGGAAAAGGGAAGCGAAGGAAAAGGAAGGAAGAAGGGAAGGAAAGAAGGAAAAAGCAAAATAAAGGTAGAGAAAAAGAAGTTGAATGGGAACGCCCCGTGGGGGGGGGGGGGAGAGTAGTATGTTTCATGTGTGTTTTTTTGTACATTCTCTTCTTTAAGATTGTACAAAGCTGAACACCATCAAACTGTACCCTCATTCCTGATGAAGGTCAGCCTCTGACTGAAACGTCGAAATAAACCACGTTGCAACTGCCCACGGACAATCTACTTGACCATTTGCAACGCCATGGCTACTTCTCCACCATGGCTGCCTATATATATATATATATATATATATATATATATATTCATATTGTAACGATGTTGAAGGACTCGGGGTGTAATAAAACTTATTTATTAAAGGGCGAACCTGTGCCCACAACTCAACGGAATTATGGTCATAGCACGTTACAGCAGAACACCAAAGATGTCCCCTTCTTCTACTTCTTCAAGAAGAGTCCCAAGCGCATGGCGCACATCAGCAGGGGCCAGCTGGGTTCTCGTGCTATCATGATCGTCTCTGCGCAACAACACTAGACGGCGCGCATGTATGTCCCTGTGCGCGCGGTGATGGGCGCGTTGTTTTAATGCAGGCACTATATCGCGGCAATATATATATTTCTCAATTTACTAGGTTCCTTAAAGACGACTCCAGCTCACTCTTTCGTGCAAAACAACGTAACGCAAGACAGCGAAAGCTCAGCTTCAGCACCACAGAAAAGGAGTGACCCGAATAATGAGAAGCATGGAATTCCAAGTATCCCGAGTGGCCTTCGCCTAAAAGGGACGTGTATTAAAGGAAGAAAGCCGCACTAAAGGCGAGATGAAGGGAATCCTTTCACCAACACCAGGAGGTAAACAGGAGGGGTGGAGCATTGGGGACTGAGGTGGCTTCCTCTTTCGTGGCTTGGGTCAAGACATAAATCGATGATTGGGGAACGCCTCGGGGATTGCAGTGAGACCCGGGAGAGCAGCCAGACCATTACTTTCCTGAGTAGATTTGGGAAAGCGGAGGTATGTAGGGAGTGGTACTTAGGGAGAAAAAGGTTGTGAGCAGTTGGGTCGGGGAGAGAAATACGAGAATGTAAGTGGGAAACGTACTTACGTCCAAACATTTACCACTATCCCAACTTTCTTTGTCTCCGCACGAGGGACGCAAGGACAGTAAAATACCCAAGTATATTCTGTTTCAAAGGGGACATAGTCCCTTGTATAGACTTCACAGTGCTTCCAACTTTCGTCTTTTGGCTAAACTACAATTCAGTAAAATTTGAACTTGGCTCAATTTTGGCTGAAAAACAGTTTAGACAGCTTAAAAGTTATCTCATTTTCGCACGCACTCATTTGCTTTATTGTAAATTAGGAGTCATTCATAATGACCTACACTCAGTCCTAAACATGTGGGCTAATCGCTACGAAGATCTATGTGTCTTGTGGTGTACACGTATCCCGAAGGAGTACGGCCACCAGCGTGGGTCCGGTCTTGGCGAGCCGCAGGGCACGCGTTAACCGTCGCCGTGGCGGGAAACACGATACTGCTCAAGTCGCAACACTTTATTGTGGCAACACCAAACGCAGTACAGCCCGTTGCAAAAAAGGCGCGGCGGGAAAGCAAGTAGGCTTATCCACGCCACGGGCACAAAGTACTACACAGGGTGCCACGAGCACGTCTCCGCGGTAAAGGTAATCCACGGAGACACCGGGACAAAGGGGGCCCGGTTGCTCGAGCGAGGGCGAAGGCGCTCGCGTTGGCTTCGAAGGGAGACGGGTCGGCGTAGCTAGGCCACGCACTAGGACACCGTACTGCCCTTCGGCCGTGAGTACGCAGCGGGGCACCAAAAGGTGAGCGTTCGCATCGGGCGCGAGGCGCCGTCAGCGAAGTCCGACGAGCCCCGAGCGACGGGACTCAACGGACGGAAAAGAATGCGTGGCTCACCGTTTGAAGTCCCGGACTGTACTCGCCGCTCCCGACGCAGCGCGCGAAAAACCTCTCGGGGGTCCCCGCGCGCGGCGCCACAGTCAACATCCGCTACCGGGTGAGGGAGTTAAACGTCACTCCGCCCTTCCCAGCGCGGCTGACGGCAAAGGAGGGCAGACATGTCGGGACATGAGAATGGCAGAAAAGGCGGGAAAGCCCGCGCAAAGGCAGCGGGCCAGCCTCAATTCCCACAGTCTCTCCAACGTACATAATATTTATTGTTAAGTGCTAGAGCTGTGTTTGCTTCTATTGTTAAAATTTCTTTTCTTTAGCAAAAAATAGGTGCAATACAATTTTGTTATTTTTTACTCTTGTTCATGTACTTTTACTATATTGATATATTTTATATTTGCTAGTTTTTACACCAATAATTGTCATTCGCCAATGCAATTCTCTCGGGGCCTTTAGGGTATTTGAATAAAACTTTGGCAATCATTGCAGTGTCAGTGAACGTTCTACCAGACAACCAAAATGCGTGATGTAACATTCACAGCAGAAATAACCTAATTGTTTAAAAAGACATCGATAAATAGTGTATATAAGGGTATCATCCTCAATCAGCACTATTTGTTCAAGAATTTTTACATGGGTTCAGGAAGCTTAGCTCTACTGAAACAGCCCTCTTGACTCATAAAGAAATAAATATACATGCATTTAGTTGCAAAAAATGGCATTACATTTGACATGTGCGCCAATTTTGCAAAGACATTCGCTTTAATTGATCATTCCATACTTCCCAGCAAATTAAAAAAATTGCCCGCAGCTTCCCTCGGGGGAACACTGAGGAGGATGCGGAGCATATAATTGGTTAACGGGGTGTTAAAGTGCGACTTACTTGGGTCGATGGCTAAGTTGGTTAACGTGGTTGTGAAATGGGGTGTTAAATTGCGACTTACTTGGGTCGATGGCTAAATTCGTTAACGTGGTTGTAGGAGGGGGTGTTAAATGAGTGAACACGTACACACGTATGCGAAAGGGCGGCGCTGGTCGAAGGGACGTCGATCATTGTGTTTGTGGATTCGTTGGAATTCATTTCACCGCGACCTTGGACGTCGACGCGCCGTACAAACCAACCGACGAGCGGCAACTGAGCGAGCGAGCGCCGACCTTGAGTATATATACAGCTCGATGGCGCATGCACTGCCAGCTGTTGAATGATCTCGAAGCGCGACGCCACATGCGCGTCCACTGGAGAATCAGGAGAATTGTAGATGTAGAACGCGGTGTGTAGAGGAGGAAGGGTGCACAGATGGTGGAGGAGTGAAGCACGCGCGGTGTGTAGAGGAGGAAGGGATGCACAGATGGTGGAAGAGTGGGCGACGGCGCGACGGCGCTTGCGCGCGCGTCAGCTGTCGAATGTTCGAGAAGCGGTGCGGACGGCGCGGACGGCGCACTACAAGGCGCGAGTATAAGATGCTTCCGCATCTAAAAACTACGATGTGCGCGGGACAGCGTGTGCTTTTCTAAAATATTATCTATCAGCCAGTACACAATTGGTATATGCTAACAATAAAATATATGCAAGGAAGACGGCCCTTCTCGGTGTGCCGCAAGGAAGTGTTATATGGCCACTTTTATTTCTGATTTACACAAATGACATAGTACACTGCACAGTTAACGCAACATTTGATTGTTACGCTGATGGCACGACAGTTGTCACTACATGTTTGGAAGCAGAGATAGAAATAATGGCTAATAAAACACTTTCAGCCATAGGCTCCTGGGCTTTAGAAAATATACTAAAACTAGACCCTTCAAAAATACAAGTTATTTTATATACGCCCAAAGAAAAGTTCTTCATAGATAGGATGAATTTATTTCTAGGCTCTCAGCAGTTAGATAGGGTTGGTTCCGTTAGTATTCTTGGTTGATATTTTTTACGTCACCTTACATAAAATGTCCGTGGTGATAGTTTACACTATTACATGCGTTCGGTCATTGTTATCCTTGCACGCGTGCGATCTAGTTCCCCTACTAAGGTGAAAAGTATGATATACATTGCTCTGGTGTTAGTTTTGTTACACTACTGTAGCATAGTGTGGTGTACTACCGATGTGACGAATTTGCGCAAGTTGCACTTACTGCAGAAAAGATTGATTGATATGTGGGGTTTAATGTTCCAAAACCACCATTTGATAATGAGAGACGCCGCAGGGGAGGGATTCGGGAATTTCAACCACCTGGGGTTCTTTACCGTGAACCCAAATCTGAGCACACGGGCCTACAACAATTCCGCCTCCATCGGAAATGCTTATTTCAGCAAAGAGCCATATAACATATGGCTGCTGAACACCATCTGTTCTCTACGAAACTTCTTTCTCAAAAATATGACATTCTTCCAGTTTTCTCTTTGTAGAATTACAGGCTGATGTTACGTTATAAAGAGTTTAATAAACATGAGACCAATAGCACAAATAATTTGGCTAAACTTAATGCATACGCAAGTGTTCGACTCATAAGTAACAAAGAAGTTTAGACTGTACCAACCACGAGGACTGTTTGTGACGAACTATCCCATAGGCTTCCTTCTCTGCTGAACTTCTTAAACTGGGAAGATTTCGATTTTTCATGTAAAAAAACTGTCACAATAAGCACTTTGTCCAGATGATTTATTTTACTGAATAATACATCTGTGAGAATTTTGCCCATTCTTTCTTATATCTTCGTGACTATGCATTTCAACTATCCTCTTTTTTTCAGTGCTTCATTTAACAAATTTTGTATTACTTTATGCGATATTATACGTATAAGTTAATTTGGTATTCAGTATGCATGATTGCCTGCCACTCCTGATGTTTTCCTACTTGTTAACGTGGTCGGGACCTTGTCAAGCTCTTTAGCTTTTAGTGCTGTACTTCTCCTATCAAAAGGAAATGTGACTGATTGATTCATTGCAGTTCACACATAAGTAAACATTTCGAAAATTGTCCTTTTATTATTCCTCACTAAGATAGGACGTTGTTCTGAATGGTGTCATAGTGTTGTCAAAAACATGCTCCCTGTTTTTCAAATAGTTCTGGGTAAATGAAACGATATATTCTCGCTGACATCAGATAATTGCAGTCTAGTGTTTAAACACATAAAAAGAGAATTATTCTGCTTTGCTGCCTTTACTGTGTTTTTGTTGAAGCCGCTGGTACACTGATATACTTCATTTATTCAAATGCTTACCTACTTGCTAATACTTACGAAAAAGAAAAGGCCAAGTTTAACCGCATTATTCGAATGTAAAATTATAAGTTCGTCCTTCCCCGCAGCAATATATTTTAGTTTTATTGAGTAAATAAAAATTGTGTTCTATTTATGGGGCAATTTCGGAGACATTTGACGCTTGCGTGATTTCGACATTGGTTGATCCAGCGAAGATGTGAAGGTGACAGGTGACGGGAGAATAACGTCTAATCGGCTGTTTTGTAACAAATTATTTGAGTAGCCGAGAGGGGGCAAAAACCTCAAGGATAAAGTGACCTATGTACATGGCATTACAGCCACTATGCGACACAGTTTGAAAAAAAAAAAAGAGGGGGGGGGCGGGGGGAATGGCGTTAAGCGGGACAAATAAAGTACATAGTGCTAGAAGACTGGAGTAGTTACAGCCAGTGTTTTTGATGAGGTTTAGAATATAGTCATAATTGAACTTTCGACGGGGCAAGTATTTATCGAACTACTGATATGTCAATGAGGCATATGTGGTGATGGTAAAGTGACACCTAACCGCTCTACTTTTGCGAACGTGCTCAATACGCGTTCATTTTTTTTTTTTGCGGTTATACAGAAATCTCGCGAAATCTTGAAAGTGGCGCGTGACGATAATGCTGCGCACATCGGAAACAGCATTCTCAAATTTGCTAACTGTGAAGTTGCTTGTATCAAAAAAATATAATACAGAAACATAAGATGTGGAATGAAACAATCGCCGATCCCTTGCCCAATAAACGCGTTGCTTTGACCATGCAAAGGCAGGTCCTCATAAGGATAGTGCTCGGACCACGTTATAAATTAGAAACGCAGGCCGCGAAATATGAATAATGATACTGGAGTAAGGCTTAGTGGGACGATTTGCTACACAATTGTTGTTGGCAAGTCGTCAGTTTCCATATTCCAGACCTTCGTGTTTTTGTTTTCGTTTTTGGATGAAAGTTCGCAATTTTCTAACGCCAAGTTCCAATTTCTAACTGTTTTCTAGTTGGCACATCATTGGCAAACAGCAGCAAAGTTCTAATGGTTTTATAAACAATTACTGCCTAGTATATAAATAGCTAAAATAACTAAACAGTGTCTAAAATAGCGAAAAAGTCTTAGTTTTTGAATCTTCTGGCAGCCACACCTCACTGTTTTCTAATTTTAGCAGCTGCAGCACGTCATATTATCCTGACTCTTCACAGCCTTGAAAAAGAGTGATCCACAAAGTTGAGTTATGCCTAAAACAGATGACGGTGTCTAGCCAACAGCCTCCCTTTGGGAGCAAAACTCTCATTTCAAAAATTACTGAGCGTCTGTTGGAGTCATTAAGCTCGGACAAAATCGGAGAGGTGTAGGTTTCGCAAGTGAAAGGAATTGCTTCAGTTGGGAATAAACCGGTGACCTTAAGAGTGTCGCTGGCCCCATAGCGGCACGGTCTGTCATAGGCACAAAACTCGGAGACCTTGCCCCTGATTCGATTGTTGAGCAACTTCTGTTTGGCTTATGGAATATTTAATTCTTAGAAAAGTTTTCTTCATCAGGTTTACTAATGAATAGTCCATTTTACCTCCCGTCGCTATATGTTTGAAACTTTTTTCAATCTTTATTTGTGCGAGAAGTGGCCTTGAAGTTAGTTAGTACCATACATTTAGAACTTAATGCAGAGACGAAAACACCAATATAACCTATCTCGTGGCTCTTTGAAAAGGACAAACCACATGCACGTGATTTTCGAGCGACGGTGACGAGCGACTGAATTCACTGTCACAAAGAGCCGTTCGTCACTGTTGTTTGTGAGGTCACAAGTTCATGGAAAATCTGAAAAATTGCTCGTCGCCTGTATGTGACAACGATAGTCTCCGGCAACAAGGCCGCACCCTTGAAACCCGCTTTGGTTGCGATTTACTTTTGATGTTTCTTTTCTTTGCGCGCTTCAAGGAATGCAAGTTGAGATAAGTTGAATAAACTTTATTTGGCCAACGGTTGTTGCTGTGCCCGCGGCTAGGCTGCCAGGGGCATATCGTTCGAGGAACATCTTTTGGGGTCCTCGGCGAGGGCCCTGGCCCGCTGGACGGCCCACACCTGATCTTCGAGGGCCTCACTGAGAAGCGTGGCTTGCTATCGCTCAGCAAGATGCCCCATTTCGTTGGGTTCCTCAGTTGACGTCATCCTTTCTCGTGGCCCATCTTCATCTCTTGCGCATTGCCAAAGTATATGTGCCATATCGGCCCGTTCGTGCGCGCACCAGGGGCAGCCAGGCGACGGGTGCAGCGTGGGGCATAAGAGGTGCAGATGGTAGGGGTTGGTGAACGTGCCCGTCTGCAGCCTTCTCAGGTCCACCGCCTGCGACCTGTCCAGGCGCACGTGGGGTTGCGGAAATTTTTTCCTGTCTTTCCTATAGTGCGCAAGCACGGCGTGGTACGTGGTAGGAAATTCTTCTTCATAGCAGTCGGCGAACCTCTGTTGTCTCGCCTCCTCTGCACCAACATCAGTTACTGCAGCAACGGACGTGGTGGTGGTAGTAATTTCGGCATTGCCAGTGCCTGTGGCCACCACCGTGCCTCGGCCGGTGCTCCTCCCAACCACGGTGGCGGCTGCTCCCTGGGTGGCTGCGTCGCGGCGGGTAAGTTGCCTCGCGACGAGGTGGGCACGCTCGTTATGGTTGGGTGGGATGCTGGTTAGTCTTTGGCTGTTGGCAATGTTGCTGCTAGTTTTACGGCTGTTCTTGTTGATAGTTCCACTGTCTCCCATGTGAGCGGGAAACCACTTGAGAGCTTTGTCACTAATCTTGCCTGACGCGAAGTCCCCAGCTCTGGCGTTAAGCATGCGTGCCACCTCCTCGGACACCCAGCCTTTAATATAGCTCCGAATCGCTGATTCGGAATCGCTAATAATCAGGCTGTCGTCTGCACCGCTGTGGAGTACCGCTAAAGCTATGGCCATTTCTTCTGCACCTTCGGATGATGGCAGCCATGCTGATGCCGTGACCCGAACCTTTCCTGTTGTATTCAGGACCACCATAGAGAAAGCAGGTCCCTCCGCCGCTGACCGGACTCACTTTTGATGTTGCCACTGTCGCTGAAGTCGTTGTTGTCGTAGCAGTAGCAGTGGTGGTAGTTTTAGCGCCTCGACTTCGCCTCGCTCGTTCACGAGCAGCGGCGGGGGTTCCGAGTGTCTCCCATTGCCGCCGCTGGCTGACAGTGGATACCTGGCCGCATCGACGAAGAGGACACCCTCTTGGCTTCCATGCGCCTTCAGGATTGCTGCAGCTCTGCATTTGCGTCGTTGCAAGTCGTGAACGGGGCGAATGTTCTTGGAGATGTTTTCTGTCAGTATGGCGTCCCTGATTTCCGGTAGCAATGCTTCCTTCAGTCCACGCGCTTCGTGATATCGAATCCCGAGCAGATCGAGAATGCGTCTTCCCGTTTTAGATGCGGAAGCATCTTATACTCGCGCCTTGTAGTGCGCCGTCCGCGCCGTTCGCACCGCTTCTCGAACATTCGGCAGCTGACGCGCGCGCATGCGCCGTCGCGCCGTCGCCCACTCTTCCACCATCTGTGCATCCCTTCCTCCTCTACACACCATGCGCGCTTCACTCCTCCACCATCTGTGCACCCTTCCTCCTCTACACACCGCGTTCGACATCTACAATTCTCCTGATTCTCCAGTGGACGCGCATGTGGCGTCGCGCTTCGAGAACATTCAACAGCTGACAGTGCATGCGCCGTCGAGCTGTATATATACTCAAGGTCGGCGCTCGCTCACTCAGTTGCCGCTCGTCGGTTGGTTTGTACGGCGCGTCGACGTCCAAGGTCGCGATGAAATGAATTCCAACGAATCCACAAACACAATGATCGACGTCCCTTCGACCAGCGCCGCCCTTTCGCATACGTGTGTACGTGTTCACTCATTTAACACCCCCTCCTACAACCACGTTAACCAATTTAGCCATCGACCCAAGTAAGTCGCAATTTAACACCCCATTTCACAACCACGTTAACCAATTTAGCCATCGACCCAAGTAAGTCGCACTTTAACACCCCGTTAACCAATTATATGCTCCGCATCCTCCTCAGTGTTGCCCCGAGGGAAGCTGCGGGCAATTTTTTTGTGCCAGACAACCTCTCAAGTTGCACGATCCTCTGCGCTTCTGCTATCTCGTCAAGGGTGTTGTGCACACACAGCTCTAGAAGCCTATGGGTTTCCGTGTACAGGGGCACACCCAGGGCTACCTTGAGTGCTCGACGAAGCGCGGCGTTCAGCTTCTAGGTTTCGCTTCTCTTCCAGTCGGCATACGCGGCGACATACGCTATGTGGCTCAGCACACACGCATGTATTAACTTCGTCACGTTATGTTCCTTTAGCCTTTTTTCTTTCTTTCGCTACCCGACGCACAAGGTGCGTTGCGGCGGCCACTTTCTTTTGCAGTCGTGCTACCAGCTCGTGGTTCGCACGGTTCTCTTCCAGCCACAGGCCGAGCACTCGTATTTTGGACACCGTTGGTATTTGGGTCCCCTCCTTCGTCATGACGAGGATGCCCAAGCGACGGGCGTCCAGTACAGCCTGCGGGCGAGGTCCTTTCTTGCGTGGTCTATGCAGGAGTATTTCCGATTTATCGGGAGAGCGGACGAGTCCCGTGCCTTCGAGGTGCCGCTGTACGGCCCGGACGGCCTGCTGCATTCTCTCTTGAATTTCACCAACGCTCGTATTCGCTGTGGTTCACACGGTCACGTCGTGTGCGTAGATCGTGTGATTGATGCCCTCTATTGCGTCGAGACTGTCCGGTAGTCCGATCATGATGAGGTTGAAAAGCATGGGAGAGAGCACCGAGTTCTGCGGCGTACCCACACCCCCCATGTCAACTGTTCATGGAGGGGCACCGTCGACCTTCACAGTCGCCTTGCGTCCGGTCAGGAAGCTGCTGATCTACCGGTGGAACCTTGAACCAAGAACTAGTTGGCTGATCTTGTCCAAAATGGCAGCATGTTTTACTGTATCGAAGGCGCTTTTGAGGTCTAACTCGAGCAGGGCGCCCACGAGCGGGCTTGGTGCGTTAATGATCTGTTCCTTGATTTGCAGCATAGCATCCTGCGTCGAAATTCCTCTGCGGAAGCCGATGATGTGAGTGCCGAAGGCATCCCGCTTTTCGAGAATCATCGTCACCCTGTTGAGGCAGGCGTGCTCCATGACTTTCCCGACGCAGGATCAAGCAATGCAAGATATGATCATACTACCTCTGTTACAGTGGTGTCTCGAACGGAGAGAGGGAATGGCCCTCTTTTTTCGTTAACGCTGTTATCCATGGCTTTTTTTATATTTCAGAGGTTGCTTGTTGCAAACGGTGGTAGCTTGCTTCACTGTCAACATCGCCATCATGTCAGTTTACGAAGTGTGTGGTAACGTCGTAGCATGCGCATCTGGCCACCCCACGGCAGCAGAAACTACTGTAGTGGTTAGAAAAAACATTTTTAAAAAGTCACCCAGTGACCACATAATACACTAATGAATTTAATATGTATTCTTCCGCATACTTTTACATTTGTTTTCGCAATTTATTGGAAGGCACGCGATAGTTTTCAATCTGGCGACACTGGTACATATTGTCGCTCACGCTATTGGCGACAAGGCTAACATGTGATTGCTCCCTTCACGATGCGACAGATCAACAGAGCCTGCTTGTAGCGGTCGTTCGTTGCTGTCAATCGAAAATGGCATCCATTTGTTTTGGCTTTAGGGGGAATGAAGTATTTGTACAGTTAGAAGAGAATGCTCTTGGGTGCGTAAATTAAGCTTCACTATAGTTTCCCAAATAAAATACTATGGAAATTTCTAAATGAAACAACTTTCATGAGAAAAATGAACTCTCAACCTTACGTTTATTTACGACAAAGAGATCGTCATAAACATGGAATGTTCTTCTCTTCTCAAACAGATTTTCGGTGTGCCCTTGACTTCCGCTCCTCATCTATACTTCAAAAAGTGACTAAAACGCGCCTAAAGATAGTTGATTAGCGCAACGCCTTATAGAAAGCTAAGTTCTAGAACTTCACCTCAAACTCCACGCGTGATTCTCGTGCAATTTACGTTCAGCTATTTCGTGGTAAAAATAGGTTATGTTTTTTTTCGTCAAGCAAGATTTTTATCACAGGAGACCTTCGCATTTCCCGGTCATCCTTTCATCTGCGATGGAATTCATTTGATCTGTCTCTACCGATAAGCATCCGTAATTTCCCTTATGAGCAGATTAGAATTCCATGGTCTGATGGTTTAAATAAAGGGACAGCGCCCTCCCTATTACCTTCCCTACTTGGCTACCGGGCTTCCCGGAGAAGAATTATTCTTTCATTATTCTCTTGTGCGTCCCTATTAGGTCGCGCGCACGGGATGGCAGCCATTACCCTTGAGTGCTGCAGAGGCTTCGGTAACCGGCAGTATTAACTTATGGAACAACTGCAGATTATCGCAAAGGGGTCGTCTATTCTTGGTCAACTAGGGCGTAGCTTAGGAATACTGCACTGGGAAAACTTAGCCAGAGAGACAAAAAAACTGCTGTGGAAAATTAAGTACGTAACCAACAGTGGCACATACCCGAGGTAGCGGTCCTTACAATTTTGACCTCCAAGGTGGTTCCGGTGAGAGATTTCTTCTGTGCGTTGTTGAACAATAAAAGATAGTGTTCAATGCACATGTTAATGGCTGCTAAGGAGGAGTGAGAGACAGGAGCATTCGGCCTTTAGGTAACGCGCACGCTGCGATCCCCAATAGCAGCTATTGGCATGTACATTGAGCACGATCTGACAAGAAAGGGTTGCTACGTTATACTCGTTGGGTGTAACCTCCTTGGATTTAGAAAGGTTTAGCGAGCGTTTGACCGCATAGCCATGAATACAGTGAACTAGTATATGCCATGAACTCGAGGTGGTTAAAGGTGGGAAGTAAACCCGAAGCGCAAGCCGTAAGAAAGTGTGCATGTGCCACCTCCAGTTTAGTCCTTGAAATGTCCGCTGGATGGCGGTACTTCTAAATGGAGAATATATGATGAAAAGATGCGAGATGGTGGTACTTGGAGTGCTGAATAGATGGACGAACGGACACATAGACAGATGCATGGATGGACGCATGAACGGACGCAAGCGCGGGTGCATGGACGAACGCAGGGAAGGACGCACCAACAGATGCACGCACGGACGGGTGGATGGACGCATGGATGGTTACACAGACGTACGCAGGAACGGACGGAAGCAAGAACGAATGGACGGACGAATGCTTCGTCCCACTCCCCATCATTCACTCCGTAGATATGCTGCCATTTTTTAGCAGTCCCCAGGTAACTAACTGCTTTGACTTTGCATATGTTGGGCGAATAACATCGGGCAACGCGTTGGCCAGTTCATTGTAACCCGTAAGTTGACCTCGGTACACACACTGCCTCGAATAACATTCATCTATTCTCAATCAATGAAATTCCGGTAAATGAATAGCCAGAACTTTCAAGGGAGAAGAAGTTTTTATTGTTGGCAAAGCCCAATTATACGGCTTGCCAGTTTTTTTAGTGCATACCCAAACGCTTCATTGCGAACACCGAAAGTGTTCTTAAAAAGTGTCGTCTTAACTATATTTACTTGAGACTTTTGTGCACGTCTACGTAGAAACACATATATGGGACATGAAGGAAACAGCCACAGTGGCGGAAAAATTCGCAGAAGTGCTCCATATACTTGCTCTTACTATAAAACAAAAAGCATCAAAGTTGCCTTGTATAATAAATAGTTGTTGAGGTCCTTTGTTGTTTGGTTCTGTCCCAAGTTATAGCACATTCTCCTTTACATAATGCTATTACGTGGAGACTGTGAGGTGTTTGTAAATAAATAGAAAAAATAGCCACACGCAAGGTGTAAAATGTCCACTTCAACAAGTGGGATTTCCAACCCTTTCCCCTATGGAGCTCCTGCGTGGCTCAGTGGTTAACGCCTCACACTCGTACACACCCTATGAGTTGGCTCCTTTTCGCTTCTTAATTCAAACTTCGTCCTTAATCATCAAGGGGCGTTTCAGCCAGACCTAAGACAGTGGCTACCTTATACCCGTTCTCGGCGCGCTTGATGTGTCAAAATTCGATAGCGAATACATATATTTGCGTTAAAAATTGTGGTAAGAAACTGGTTTCAAGATTGATTGATTCATATGTGGAGTTTAACGTCCCGAAACCACCATACGATTATGAGAGAGGCCGTAGTGGAATGCTCCGGAAATTTTTACCACCTGGGGTTCTTTAACGTGCACCTAAATCTGAGCACACGGGCCTACAACATTTCCGTCTCCATCGGAAATGCAGCCGCCGTAGCCGGGATTTGATCCCGCGACCAGTGAGTCAGCAGCCGAGTACTTTAGCCACTAGACCACCATGGCGGGGAAGTGGTTTCAAGAAATAGAGGGTTTTCATAAGACGCTGTAGTGTACACAATATTTCGTTATGAACAAGCGATACTAGCATTTATCATCCAAAAACTCTATCAGCAGTTTTTCCTTGTGTGCATTGTCAATGGCAGTCAGCCCTTCAATATTCAAACATTCAACTATACCCATACATTTTGTATACTGCTATATACAATGATTGCTTGATATAAAAAGTCCGCGTATTCTAAACAACAAAAACGTTGATGCGCAGTACATACTGGCGTTTGCGAAGTTGGCTTGAGCAATTGAACATTGAACATTTGTGAAGATCTTTTTTGCAGATTGGTAGCAGTGCCCTTTCGCGACACATAGAGTGGTTGTGCATGTGCGCATGCTCGTCGGAAGCAACCGGTGCTTGAGTCTACTATGCAGGTGTGCACAGTCTGTATGAATTACTCTATGCTGCCACATAGCGGATGAAATTACGCACGAAATCGTGCCTTCCTCCTACAGAAGGGTACTGTCAGAATATTTCCTAACACTCACTGTCTCGGCCGTTTTCTATGCAAGTGGACAGCGCAATATGTAGAGCGACACGACGATTTGATTGTTTTATTAAATCGATGGATCAGCTTCGATTGTGAACTCCGAGAATTGAAAGTCTTGTTCTTTCAGTTTAGCTGGCATACAATAGAACAGCTGACACAAAACATCAGATGAAAAAAAAGCCTTGATAACAAGAGTCAAAATCACTCGCTAAACCAAAATGAAGCGATGCTGCCCATCATGAAACGTGGATTCACTTGAACAGAAAGTTTTTAAAGAAATATTGTGTCACACCCTTTTGAACGTTGGGGAAGTGGTGAAGGATGTGGCGGGAGGAAGGTAGGAGAGGAGCTGATTATTGTTCAGAGCAAGACGTGAAGTTCTGTTCTCGGAGTGAACAGTTCTCGAGTTCTCGAGTGTGTGTGGGGGGGGGGGGCGACATTCAATGTTTAGAAGTTGACGCTGGGAGAAAGGGCATGAATGGCCGTTTGAAGACTGTGTTGTACTGACTACAGAACAGTCATGACATATAGCACCTGAAATCATAAAAGCCTAGTCAAGGTGAGCATAGCTCCGAAATAAAATAACCACTTGGAACGTTTGCTTTGATTTCACGCGTTATATATATAAATATATATATATATAAGTTATGGGATATGGCACAACGGGAGCGTTGTCAACAAGGATAAATATATTTATCCTTGTTGACAATGCTCCCGTTGTGCCATATCCCATACCTTCACGAAGACTAACTGGCCCATTGAATTATTACTCCCAGTATATATGCCAATATATATATATAATATATATATATATATATATATATATATATATATATATATATATATATATATATATATATATATATATATATATAGTTATACGTATGAAAGTCAAAGCGCATTCACATAACGACTGTCTTTCAGCTGACGTTTCGATTAGAGCTCCATCCTTTTCAAGGCATAACATTATTTACAAATTTTCCGTGTCTTCTTATAGCTTCTCGAGACAGGAGGAAATGGGACAAAAGAAAAATATAAAAAACACTGTGGGGAGAAACGTTAAAAAATAAATTTAAAAAATCTAGGAGAAGAAGCAAGAAAAACACGACCGTATTAGGAAAGGACAGCATCTCAAGAGTGTACTGCGAACGTAAGAGAGCCGTGTCATCATTGTCAACAAAACCTCCCGCGCACCCACCGTTTTCCAAGTGGACAGGGTGACGACCATTCAAGTATTGCACTCTCCGGTGCAATCCGCTGGTGGCTTGTCCGCCTTTGAAGTTCACCACAAATCGGCAGGGGTAAACTTAAGCACTTCGAGTGCATGTTGGTGGCGTCGGAAGATGTGAAAAAAGCAGGTAATTATGACACCGCCATCAATATTCATTATATGCATTGGCTCCTGTCAGTGAGGGAAAAAGGAAGGTGCGTTAAAAAAAGTAAGAGAGAGAAACAAGAAAAAAAATAGCAGCATATCCACGGGGTGAATGATTGAGATGGGACGAAGCATCCGTCCGTTCATTCGTTCTTGCTTCCACCCGTCCATGCGTCTGTCTGTGTGACCATGCATGCGTCCGTCCGCCATTCATGCGTGCGTCTGTTCGTGCGTCCGCACGTTCATCCATGCGTCCGTCCCTGCGTTAGTCCATGCAACCGCCCTTGCGCTCGTCCATGCGTCCGTCCGTCCGTGCAGCCATCCGTGCGTCCATCCGTGCATCTGTCTGTGTGTCCGTTCGTCCATCTAGTCAACACTCCAAGTACCCCCATCTTGCATCTTTTCATCATATATTCCGCATATAGAAGCACTGGCATCTAGCAGACTTTCCAATGACTAAACGAGACTTGGCACACGCACACTTTCTTACCGTTCGCGCTTCGTGTCTACTTCATTACTCTTCATTAACTTTTTTCCCAAACTCTTCTTATTCTAGGCCTCTGAAAACATCCTGTAAGCACGTGGTAAATAATATTGGGGAGATTGTATCCCCACGTCTTGCACCCTTGTTGATTGACATTCTGTCACATTCTTTATGAAACACTATGGTGGCGCTTGATCCTCTCAAGATTTCCTGCAGAACGTTTATGCTTTGTAGGCGCCCCGATTCCGCAGTGTCTGCATGACTGCTGATATTATACTAAATCGAATCCCTTCTCGTAATCGATGAAGGCTATGTATAGTGTAATAAAATGGAAAGTTTGACGAGTTGGTTTGACGATATTTTTGGTAATATTTCGGCGTGCACACAGTGAACGCGAGAACGGAAGGCTAGAAGACCAACAAGCGTGATTGGATGCAGAACAGGCACCATGGGCTGAAGGGTAGACTGCGGGTCGTCAGGTGTTTCCAGATATATGCCTTGTCGGCTATTGACTTTCCCGATTGCATAACGACGCTCTCAGCACATATAGGCGTATTTGGCTGAAGTGTATTTTCAAAGGGTGCATACAAGACAGCACTTGCGGGAAGTACACATAGACAAATAAAGTCGTAGTTAGACTTACTTTGAGAAGATAGATAAAGCAACCAAAAGAGAAATCCCACCATAAGCCACGATCTGAATACAAAATCGGTGTTTCTCCTCAAAACTTGTGCGAGTCTATTGTGTTTAGAATAAGTTTTGAACGCTTTAGATCACTATACTATGAAAAATCAATACTTAGGTTGTTCCCATTGGGGACAGATGTGCTTATATGACATTATGAATGACTTAGGGTGCAATTTCAACCTCCTATGGGACAGCAGTAAGCTGACGAAGACTGCAAATGTGGACTTCTGGTTCGGCAAAAGTGGTTTACAATTAACAATATACTTGATACTGAGCCATGGAAGGGCAGACAAAACGGACCACCACAGGCAAGAGGAGGGGCATTCACACAGAGGCATCAAGGTTCATTTGTGCGCTCAACTCGTCAAAGTATGAGCACCGAAAAGGCTCGCATCACACCCCTCTTCTCAAAAACCGTCATTGCAAGATTGCTTCTCATAATAAAAAGAGAGTTACGGTAATACACTGAATTATGTGCAAAGATTGTACAACTTAGCCGATGCCTGCGCTTTGTCGTCAAAACGCTTGGCATAAACTTTGAATACCAACGTGTATTTTGCTCTGCCGTGCGAATAATATCTGAAAAAAAATGGCAGCATATTCACAGGGTGAAAGATGGGGAGATAGGCGAAGCATCCGTCACAGGTATTTTAGAGAAACCGCAATATCTGTTTCATAAACCGAAGCTGCCGAACAGGAGGCACGTCTTGCAGTTAATTTAGTAATCCTATATTCTGTCTACAATACGGTCCACATTGCAGTCGATCCGCAGGGCTGGCGCATGATTTCAGAGTCAATGAAGATGCGGCCATCTTCACGCGCTGTTTAGACTGAAAAGCATTATCTAAAATACGTTTTTAACTTTTGCTAAACATGATTTCAACTTTTAATTGAGCCACGTTTTGCTAAATGGCGTAAACGCATTGCAAGGCGAAGAAATAAGGACGGGAAAAAGCGTCAACTACCAAAAGAGAGTACTTGTAAGTTGATGTGCTTTCCTCCTCCTGTGTATTCACCTTGCGTTGCGTTGTTACGAATATATAGCATAAATAGTCATATTATGCCATATTTATCGTTTTTAGTTTTAATGATGACATGAACGCTTATTATACGAAACCCGTAGCTTACAACTGAAATACTCGAGTTCTCTTAAAGTGTCCAAAAAGTAAAGTTGACTGATAATATGCATTGAACGAATCATCAGTTAGCCTCCGAATTCCGAAAATAAAATTTATTTTAGCACTTTAAAACATATCTTCCTCGATGTGCCGCATTATTTGTGGGTAACTCGAAACCAAGGCATTTTTTAGGGCGAAGCTTCTTAAAGCGGCACCCGTTTGTCCCTCGTCGTAGTACGTAACTTGTCTTACGCTTTGACCTGCAAGGTGGTGCCGGAGGGAGATTTCTCCTGTGCGTTGTTCAACAATCGAAAATTCGCAGCGTGCACGTTGACTAAAAGCTGAATTGTCCTGTCTCTCATTCCCTATTAGCAGCCATTGGCACGTAAATTGGGCACTATGTGACAAGAAAGGCTTGCTTCGTTATACTCGCTGGGTGTAACCTCCTTGGTTGTAAAAGGTTTAGCGAGCGTTGGGTCGCAGTGTCATGAATACAGTGAACTAGTATATACCATGAACTCGAGGTGGTTAAAGATGGGAAGTAGACACGAAGCGCAAGCCGTAAGAAAGCGTGCGTGTGCCACCTTTCGTTTAGTCCTTGGAATATCCGCTGAATGGCAGTGCTTCTGTATGCGGAAGATATGATGAAAAGATGCGAGATGGTGGTACGTGAAGTGTTGACTAGATGGACGAACGGACACACAGACAGATGCAGGACGCAAGCACGGATGGCTGAGCGGACGGATGGATGCATGGACGGACGCAGGGGCGGATGCATGGATAAACGCAGGGACGGACGCTCGGATAGACGTGCGGACGCATGAACGGACGCACGCATGGACGGACGCATGGACGCACGGACAGTCACACAGACGGACGCATGGACGGATGGAAGCAAAAACGAATGGACGGACGGATGCTTCGCCCCACTCTCCATTATTCACCCCGTGGATATGCTGCCATTTTTTTAAACCTCTTTGTGCCCAACAACGCGCGAGTAATCCATCTGCATAATCTTTCACAAATATTAGTAAAACTGAAACCGTCAGCATTAGGGCAACTTGCGAAGATTTACTACGATTACATTTTACGACAAGAGAAGATGCAGCAAACATCACGCGTGCATTAAACACGTGGACGCGAGGTTCTGATGCACGTCCATCGGAGTAGAGCCTTGTGTCTTTGAGTTGCATTTCTAGGTAACTATATTTCAGCGCAATCAGACACTGACACGGAACTTGCAACTGTTGTGTTAATGATGTTTCAGTGTAACTGGAGCTTAGATTGTTAATTTTTTTTTGTTGCACGTAACAAATAAAATAGTCTGAGAAGACGCAGTTATTCTGAAATGTATCCGAAGTGAAGTATTCTAGCTACTTCTGACAATCAAAGTTGAATGCAGTCAAAAAGCAGCTTTCTATCGCACAACAATTGGCGAATGGGTGCTTCGTTTTCCACGCAATAAATTCAGAAAATAGCTTCGATTGCAATTTATGGGCGGCATAGCCCGGTAAACATTAACATGACTTTGAACACGGGCTGTTCACAACACTGATGCATTCATGCCATCTACATCTCACATGAAAATTTATTTTGCAAGAAAAACACTTAAACTATGACATCGGTGCCGCAAAAACAAAGTTTTTGGTCTTTATTATGTTCTATTTTTGTATAAGTTTCGTCAGTTTGGAGCACGTCATGAGTTTACGAGCACGCTAGAGAGTCATCAAACCGCCTTGCTCCATGGAGGTGTCGCTACACCGTGGCTACGAATGCGATGTGCCCGGCCTGCTGCTACAATTTCTCATGGAATTCTGGATTTACCATACCATTACGGGTGAGCCCTGGGACGGTAATTGCAGAGTTCAGTTGCTGAACACCTATTTTAGAATCTACGTAATGCCGGTGTAGTTAGAGTTACATTTGGCAAGATCTAACAACATGCCTTTGTTTAAAGAAATGATTTCAAGTTGACGTGACCATCGAAAATGTACTGTACGCTTATTTAAAGGTTTTGTGATAGGTCCTGCTACAGATCGTAAAAAATACTGAATGCATGGCAACTTCTTTGGAGACAGGTTCAGAGATCCAATATCTGAAGTTTGAAGGGACTTTAATGTTACATACACAGGAAGCATCGGATAAGTTGCACGAGAGAAGGTAGCCAGCTGCATACTTCCAGGGCTTTGCCCGACAACCTTCAATGTGAATTTCTACGTTGTTCTAGACCGCGCTTACAAGATGTACTACGGAGCTCGTCCAAATACAGCCACAGATGGCGGGAATAAACAATGTTGCCTCCACCTAACTTTGTCTGACAGTTTAGCGCTGACTGCATACATCACACAACCAAGAACATACTGTGAAAATAACTCAGATCTTAAACTGCATTAATTGTCTCACCCCGCGTTCTTTTTTATGCCTATTGAAAATTGAACCCAATGTACGTGTTTGTATTTTCATACTTTGATGCTCTGATTTGAAGTGCCTTATAATCGTAGACAAACGTTTGCAACACATAAACACCGGGTATTTGAGTTTGTGACAATAGATGCATGAAAGAAAACTCCCAGCATATCCACGAAGTGAATGATGACGAGTGGGGCGAAGTGGACGGACGGGTGAACGGATAAACAGAAGGACGGACGCACGGATAGACAGATGGATTTAAAACACATGGACGGGCGGATGCAAACATGGACGGACGCACGAGCGCATGCACGGATGGACGCACAGACGAATGGACGGACGCATGGACGAACGCAGGGACAGACGCATGCACGGACGGATGGATAAACAGAAGCACGGACGAACGCATGGACGGATGAATGGACGCACAGGCGGATGCACTGATGGACGCACAGGCGGACGTACGGATGCATGGATGGATGCACGAATGGACGGACGCACGGACGAACGAATGAACGACCAACAGGGCGGATAGATGGACGGACGAAAGGGCATATGGAGTAACGCGGGGACGAACGAACAGATGAATGGATGGATGAACGCTGGGATGGACGCACAGATGGACGCACGAGAGGATCGAAGAACGCATAGACAGGTGCATGATTGGACGTCCGCATGAACGGACGGACGGATGAATGTACGGATGAACAAATGGACGCACGAACGGACGGATGAACAGAAGCAAGTTAGAAAAGATGGACACCCCCCCCCCCCCAGCACTCAGCATTCACTGCAGGGATCACAATTCACAGCAGGGATATATGATTTTCAGTAGAGGACAAGTAATGCCCTCTAGTATCGTACTATTTGCATTTTTCAGCGTATATGCATTTCGTCAAATGTACAAGTACCACCTTCTAAGGCCGATTCAAGAACTAACGAGAGGTGGCTACATACGGTTACGATGGGACGCTCAGACCACGCCTAGAGGAGCTTCGCCTCTAAAATGGGGAAATTTCGGGTAAGTGAAGGTGCAATCGCTGTTTTCCCGCAGAAACA
The DNA here is from genome assembly GCF_043290135.1 of Rhipicephalus microplus. Classification (NCBI taxonomy): domain Eukaryota; kingdom Metazoa; phylum Arthropoda; class Arachnida; order Ixodida; family Ixodidae; genus Rhipicephalus; species Rhipicephalus microplus. The sequence goes on from NC_134705.1 coordinate 157,926,544, forward strand.
ATGGTCGATTCTTTAGAGCCTTCATACTTTCTACAGCACTACTGCAAGTTCAAGCTTGTTGAAGATTAACACAACTGTATTTTATCTTCAAGCACAATGTGAATATTTCTTTTAAAGCCGATGAATCATGGCAGCCAAATCAACGCAGTGACGTAGACTTAAACAAGGAGGATTGGACACAACTATATTCTAGTTTGCTATAGACACAACCTATCCGCATTTTACTTACTGGGCATTTGCCCTTTGCTTGACAGTCAGTGAAAAATTGACAGCCAGTCAAAATCCTTGCAGGGTTCAATATTTATTCGCCTGAATGAACTCAAATGAAGAAATCATATTGTTTTCTTTCTCAGTTGATTCTATTGTTCCATTCCCACTCTCCTAAAAGCTTTCTGCACCTAACAGGGCCTTGTACTGCCTCCGAGATCGGAAGCGTTACCGCCTTTCCGAGTACCGTGCACTTTTCCATGACGTCAGTGATCAGCCCATCTTCTTCCAACCGAGCCTCATGCGATGGCGTCACGTTGCTGTCACAAATCTTGGAGAAGTTCTGAAATGAAGCTGCATATTAGTAAGAATAGAGCTCACAGCCGAATCCTATGCAATTCGATATTTCGTGAATAACTTCCTTCTGGAAGGCTTATTCGCCTACTTGCCATTTTAAATGGAGATCTATGAGTGTAGACAATAACAGAACACTCATATGAAGGAGCGAAGGGTAGAGATTAGAGAGAATATAGAACATCAAAACAAACTACAAAATTGATCACACCAAATTACGTCCTCGCGGTTCAGACTGACTGACTCCTTCTCCAGAGTTACACTTTGGCGGTATCACTTCCCGACATCTTACTTTGTTCTTACGTTGAGAGTTTGTCCGTCATTTACTCGTTTCCTATTTATGACAACTTTATTTTTAATATCTTTGTTTCTTCATTACTCCTCTTTCCCCACAACAGTAGGAAGCCTTTCCGGATCCTTCCTGCCGTTTATCATCTGTCTTACTATTCTCTACGTTTTTATGACAAAGCATGATTATGCAATGCAAAACCATCATAACCCAACCCGGATAGGCCAGTAAATATAGTGCCATTCCAGATCAGTAGAACCAATAATGGCCAACGTGTTGTCTTTTCTTCAGAGGTGAAGACAGCATGTACCGTTAAATGTACTGAAAGCACCTAGGGGAGGGGGGAGAGAGATGAACAACAAGAGAGAAGGCAGAGAGGGTAACCAGGCACATGCCCAGTTTGCTACCCTACGCTGGGGGAATGGGAAGGGGGGCATAAAGATGAAAGAGAGAGGGAAGAGAAGAGAAAGAGAAAAAAAAAGGATTGTCAGTCAATGGGCTGACGCGTATGCAGCGGTGGCACCACTACACAAAAGTTAAAGGTTGTCACGTAGGCCTGTAGTCCTCAAAAAGCACAAGACAGCTTTGACTGCTTTTTTAGCCGACGAAAGGCGAGCACGGTGTTCCAGTAGCATCTGCATAGAGAGTGGCCGATCGTCCAATTGTCGCACTGCGTCCGAAAGCTTTTGTCTTTCAGAGGCGAATTGAGGGCAATGGTATATCAGATGGTCGATGTCTTCTTTGGTGCAGCAGACGTCGCATTCCGCATTGTCAGTCAATCCGATGAGGGTTGTATATGCTTTTGTGAAGGCAACCAAGATTTCAGAAAAAGTTACTGTAGTATACTACGAGTGGAAGTTTGTAAAATGCTGTTTCCATTTCAGTGGAACAGATGGCAAAAATAGCGAGGCGGTTATGGTGGTTACCCTAGAATACACGGGGTAGTTATTAATGATGATAAACTTGATTTTTCTTTCTCTCGCTCTCCCTATTTGTTCCACGTACTGAAACCACAATATCCATAAGAGGCACGTCGTAATAGAAGGCTACTGAAATTTTGATCAACTGGTGTTCTTTCCCGTGCTCTAACATGGCACAGTGCTCTGGCCTCCTCCGGTCTTCAGTTTTCATCGAAATTAGCGATAGCGAGCACGTCGTTGACTTGTTCTTCTATAAGCTTGCGTTCAGAAGCCGACACACGGTAAGGGCGGTGGCGAATCACACGGGATCTGTCAGTGTCGATACGATGGGCGGTCACTGTTGTTCGACCCAGACCTTTGGAACAAACGTCAAAGCAAGTTTTGTGCTTCATTAATAATTCTAGCAAGGCATCAGTTTGCGTTGGGTTGAGATATTCACACAAAGTGGCCTTGAGAGCAGGAAATGCATCTTACGCTGGCATACACTTTGAGAATGACGAAGCAGATGAACCAGTGACGACACAAAACGGTGCTTTTTCAGTAATGCTGGCAACAGTGGTCCCCTCTGGCAAAAGAAGTGGTTCTGGCGTCGTGTTGCAGGCCGTGATGCTTGAATAACGACGGGAGAACCGCACTGAACAAGATGCGTTGGTGATCCCTCGAAAATGCAGCGCTGGCAAGGAACAACCACAGTGTCACCATCTAGAATGTCTCGTGACTTGATCGTAAGGACACGTTCTTGTCCGGGAGGCAGGAGGAAATCCGCAGCTGTCACAAGGTTGGGCGATGAAAGGTCGGCAGCAGAAGAAAGCTCAGTGTCCGTAATACGAATGAGGGACTGACCACACGAAATTACAGCAGACGCCGCTAAGAAGAAGCCCAGCCTAAGATTATCTGATGAGCGCACGAAGACAGCACAGCCAATTGTATGTGATGACGGAGTCCATCGATGAGAACACGAGCAGTGCACAACCCGGTCGGGCAAATTAGACTGTCATTAGCGCCGCCTAACATGGGGCCGGCATAAGCAGTTTGTACTTTACGCAGGCGAAAACACAATTCACGATCAATTACCGAAATTGCGGCTCCAGTGTCTATAAGGGCGTCAACAAAAACACCTTCCACACAAACAGGCAGTAAATTAGCTGGACGAGACGGAGGAATTGTAACGTTCCGATAACAAGCAGTTTCCCCTCCAAAAACTGCACCTTCTAGTTTTCCGAGTCCAGAGAGATCGGCGCGGGACGCAGGGGTGATGGCGTACGCCGAAATGGTGACGGAGAATGGCGGCGAATGAACGAGAAGGATGAGGCCCAGCATGAGACCGTGGAGGGGAGGGCGACTGACGGGAGATGGAAGGATATGGTGCGGGATCGTATTCATCGGGTCTCGGGGCAAAGTCTCTCTCGTAAGCTGAGTAACCACGCCGTTCATCCAGCTGACGGCGGCGGCAGAAACGGGATATATGACCCCTTATGCCACAGTAGAAGCAGATGGGGCGCGGAGGACGCCATGTAGAATAGTGGCGTGGCCTTGGCACTTGCGTTGTCATCGCAGTCACATGGTCGCATTCGACGTCCGCAGGCACGGTTGGAACTGGTGGTGGGTTGGGACGCCGAATATATCGTTTCAGTCGAGAGACGTGGGCGATCTCGGTGTGGCGGCGATGGTAATCAGGAGCCGCGTTGACAAGAGCAACGCGATAGTTCACTTCAGATGTTCGTTCCAGTGTATGGACCGAGATATCGGGGAAGGAATTTTTCGCAGAGCCCAGGTACACGAACAGGTGTCCACAAAAAAACTTCGTCGCCTGGGCGGAACACAACGACTCGACGCTTCGCATCAATGTCGATTTTTCTCTTGTCCTGAATGGTAGCAGTGTTGGCGTGGGCGATTTCACGGCAGCGGGCGACGCGAGCGGCAAACTTTTCCGGGAGAGATGAAGAGGAATTGGAAGGTGTGGACAAAAAGGTGGTGTCCTGAACAAAAGTTGGTACACGGCCATACTATATACATATATATAATGAATAAAGGCAGGGAAGTTAACCGGAAAGCAAGTATCTGTTTTGCTACCCTGCACTGTGCAAGGGGAAATGAGAGACAGAAAAGTAAGGAAAGCGGAATGAGAGAGAAAAAGAGAGCGGGAGGAAACGACAAAACAGACACACACACACACTAAAATATCACAATCGTCTGACGAGACGTGCATATCGCAGAAACTTCAGGAGGGCCTTCGTCGCTTTTTGGCGTGAACCTCGATCTTTTCGGCATTCAAAAATTAATTTTTTGAGAACGAAAAGCAGAGACACTCGAAGGAAAGACAGCAATATTTCGGGGCATTGCGGCTAATTTAACAAAGTGCACATCTTTCTAAGGTTGCCAATGTTTTCCAATACATTGCCCACTTTTTCAGAATATTGCCTTTTTTTCGTTTTCATTTTAGGCTTAGTGTGTGCGGTGGGACACTGTAATTAGTATGGCAGGGCGGATACCGATTGGAGCCATTCCAAGCTTGACAGTTGGCCGCTCGCATCGCGAACAATGCTGCAGTCAGTGAGATCGATAGCAACACTATTTCTGGATCTGGGACCTTGATTGGCATGGTCAGCAACTTTCTGAGAAACGGGCGGAGTATATCCAGGTCCGTCTGGAAACGAGCCTTGCTTAAGGGCAGAAATATTGGTGAAATATTCTCTAGAACACATAAAACCAGACATCTTTAACCACCAGTCCTAGCAGGATACCCACAGCTGTTAAGGTGGTGCAGTGGGCATGTCGCTCGGCTGCTGCCCCAATTTCAGCGTTTTGTTCGTGGCCGCGGCAGTCGAATTTTGATTGAGGCCAGAATGCTAGTTGTCCATGTGCTGCCTAATTTTTGCAGTAGTTAAAAAACAACAGGTGGCGAAAGTTTCGAAGTCCTTGAACATGGCGCCCCTCGTCATCCCATCATCGTTTTAAGACGTAGAACACCATACATTGATATACAGTGTAAGCATCCGTATCACTGGGTACAGATGGTACGAAATTCAGCCAATGTTCAAATAAGCAGTTCAGTAATGATTGGGAGAATTCCTCGAACAACTCACAATAAATTTAATTGACGTTTGTTATCATAAACAATTGGTGTGCCAATTTAATGGGCTGACTTCATGGCTTAGAGCCTATTTCAGCCTAACTATATGCATTGCGCACACCTTAGTCAAGCTCGTGTAGTCCTGTGCGTCGTATGCTTGGTGTATTCCAGTCAGTCAGTGTGAGACTGCGAGTCAGTTGACAAATCTGTGTCACCGCGTCCGCTCTTGAAAGCGGAATAGAAACGCTGTTTGCGGCTTCATGTGACGTGCGAGCCGCATGATCTGCAGTATCACTTTCTTTTATGCCTCAATGCCCAGGTAGCCATTGAAAGACGATGTCGTGGCCTTCTTGTATTAAGAGGTGTTGAAATTTCACGGTTTGGTAGGTCAAACTGGTCGTGACATCCGCGTCGCAGAACTGACCAGAGGCACTGCAACGCTGATTTTGAGTCAGAAAACACGGCCCATTTACTTGGTCTTTCTTCAGAATAGATGAGTTGGTGTGAACGCCTCTGACTTGCGGTGAACTTCTACACGCTGCAGTGAAATCACTGTCAGTCTCTCCCTTTTTCTTTCCATCTCTTTCCTCTTTCTCATGTTTCTTCTTCCCTTTCCTAATCCTCCAGTGTAGGGTAGCCAATCGGATGTCTCTCTGGTGAACCTCCCTGTTTTCTCTTTTTTGTTGCTTCTTTCCTTCCTTCGGTTGTGCTTCGCCACTCCCCCCACGCATGTAGTCTTATTAGAATGATTCCTAACATTCCAGAAGGTTTTCGACAGGCCCCATAAAAGGAGGACGCGATTTCACCGACAGCGGCTGTAAATAATTGGGTGGTAAAACCCCATGACGCAGTTGCACATGGCACCATTGGACAGTAAAAACTTTGGTAATCGCAGGTACCTGTTGAAGCATTCAACGTAGGTTTTGTTCTTTAATGAATACAGAAAGACGACGCTGCTGGTTCATTTACAGCTCCACTCTAAAAGCGTGAATAATTCATATTTCTGATTTGATTTGATTGATTTTTGGGGTTTAACGTCCCAAAACCACCAATATGATTATGAGAGACGCCGTAGTGGAGGGCTCTAGAAATTTCGACCACCTTGCGTTATTTAACATGCACCCAAATCTAAGTACACGGGCCTACAACATTTCCGCCTTCATCGGAAATGCAGCCGCCACAACCGGGATTTGATCCTGTGACCTGCGGGTAAGCAGCCGAGTACCTTAGACACTAGACCGCCGTGGCGGAGCTAATTCATATTTCTATGTACTTCACTCTAAAAAGGGCAGCAGGCTATGCCTTCATGGAGGCAGTAGCTGATGAACGAAACACGACGTGCGAAAATCACTCAGGTGGCGCCTACTGCAATACGACCCATATTCTCTCAAAGTGTGGTTCTGGCATACATGCTGTAATGTGTCCCCCGTACATTTTATGTGATGTTTTGTGGATTTCACACATCAAAAGTTCTCAGTTTTACTAGCCACTGCGACATTCGGACAAGCATAACGATAGTAACTTCGTTGAAAATCAGTTTCAAATACAAACATGTTTAGCGCTTATATTTGGAACGACGCTTGCGCCCTCAATGAATACCACCTGGTACGCGCCTTTTGAAAAAGGTATGTGAAAAAACCGATGCATTGTGTGAGAAGAGTATATATTACGCGTACTTTCTAGGTGACTATGATAACGAGTTTGATGATTAAAGTTGTGCTTAGAAAAAAAATGTTGGTATTCTACCATGGCAGAGCAGGGAGACTTCTAGGTCAATTCCATCGAACCGACGAAACCTGCGTGCAGTATTCACCATGCCCAAGTATGTGTTTAGAAAAGGTGTTTTATGATGTAAAGCCCGTGGTACCCTACTATGAGAGAGCAGAAAGCCGTCCCCCAGTCACTAACCCTACCATACCTTAGAAGTGCGGCAGCTTGGGCTAGTTGGTATGACATGACGATAGTTATAGCGCGAGAACAAAACCACGACAAAGAGACAAGAAGCTTCATGTCCTTCTTGTCTCTGTGCCGTCGTTCTGTTCTAGCGCTATAACTATCGTGTACAATACCATCACTGTGTGTTCAGAAAATTTCGGCATATCACACGTACCTTGTGAATCGACAATATACAAAGCATGCGGAGGGAAGGTGACCGTTTTGCAATTCTGTATTGAGTAACAAGTCGTGAAATAACACTAAATAAATGTACAAATGTTAGACGCACTGATTTATGTTGAAGAGCTGCAGATGTTTATATAACTAGTTTTTGCACTTGCGTAACGATTCCAACAGGGGCATGCGCATTAACAACACCAGAAGCTGATATGAAGCGCTGATGCTCGTGAGGATGCTGGCCCTGGACACCGCCACATAAATCAACTTCAGTGCATGGCAACTAACCACAATTAACCTTAAAACGACGTGACTGCTGTATCAAAGGATTGTTTAGTTTGTGGGGTTTAACGTCCCGAAAACACGATATGATTATGAGAGACGCCGTAGTAAAGGGCTCCAGAAATGTTTGACCACCTGGGACTCTTTAACGTGTACCCTAATCTGAGCACACGGGCCTAGAGCATTCTAGTCTCCATGTGTCAAAGAAGTGCCTACGTAATGTTTATAAAATATGGTAGGCAGCACTCCAACCTCTATTGACGTTTCACGAATATTAGGGTCTATTTTAAAAGTACTTCGGAGACCTGGCGTAGCTCTGTGTTAAAATGATTCATTGCCACGCATAATGCTTAGGTTCAATTCCTGCTGAGACCCTGACATTTATTCTTTGCATTGGTCGGGTCGATGCTACCGATGTCGGGTATTTCTTAGCGCTCGCACGTTAAAATTGCCCATGTGTGTTTTCGTCATTACGACAGGTGTCAATCATCTGTGGCACATAACCGCATACCAGCGGCACATGCCCGCCCTTGGGTATGTATGTGATACTGTCTGCGGGAAAGTGTTTGACGATGTACGAAACGAGATCGTGACATTATTCATGTTTTGACCAGCGCATCATTCTCTAGAAACCATCTTTTGCTCCCATGCTAATTTTGGTTCAAACCAAGTTAAGGGGGAGACCGCGAGAGCACCTAAACGTAAGCGGCAGTAGATATATACGATGAATATCACCGAGTTCGCTAAGAAATATTTCGCATTTCAAAAGTGGTGAACGATTTGGCGAATTTGGTTCTCTACTACATGAGAGAGCATAAAGCCACCCAGTGAGCCTCATATTTGATGAGGTTGCATTAGTGTGTGTGTTGACAAAATATATTCAACGATTTAGAGTATTTTGTACCCCTACCATGGCACAGCATTGGAAAGGGGGGGGGGGTTGAAAAAAGTGGGTAACGATTTAGAGTACAGGTTTCTCTACCATGGGAGAGCTTGAAGCCGTCCCGTTTGCCTCAACGTATAAAAGAACGAGAAGGAAAAAAAGAAGCCGAGCCATGAGAACATAAAGTTTACGAGCATTACTGGCAAAGCTGCAAAGCGTTTTCTCGTTAAAAGTCAAATTTACTAACCCACTGGGTGGCACAACTTTTAAAAATGTCTATACTGCGTTTCTCGAGCCATTTTCATTACCATTTTTTCTAGCAATAAATGATATGTTGCGTTTGCAATATAAACTAAACCTTTTAGGGGCGAAGCTTCTTGAAGCGACACCAGTTCGTCCCTCGTCGTGCGTAACTATAGTCTTACGCTTTGTCCTGCAAGGAGGTGCTGGTGGGAGATTTCTCCTGTGCGTTGTTGAAAAATAAAAAATTGGCAGCATAACCACGGAGTGTATGATGGAGAGTGGGGCAAAGCATTCGTCCGTCCATTCGTTCTTGCTTCCGTCCGTCCAAGCGTCCGTCTGTGTGACCGTCCATGCGTCGATCCGCCCGTTCGTGCGTGCGTCCGTTCGTGCGTCCCTTCCTGCGTTCCTCCATGAATCCGTCCCTGCGTCCGTTCATGCATCCATCCATGCATCTGTCTGTGTGTCCGTTCGTCCATCTATTCAACACTCCAAGTACCACCATTTCGCATCTTTTCATCATATATTCCCCACATAGAAGCACCGACATCCAGTGCACAATCCAAGGACTAAACGAGAGGTGGCACACGCACACTTTCTTACGGCTTGCGCTTCGGGTCTACTTCCCACCTTTAACCACCTCGAGTTCATGGTATATACTAGTTCACTGTTTTCATGGCACTGCTGCCCAACACTCGCTAAACCTATCTAAGACCAAGCAGGTTAAGCCCAGCGAGTATAACGTAGCCACCTTTCCTGTCAGATAGTACTCAATGTGCATGCCAACGGCTGCTAATGGGATATGAGAGACAGGAGAATGCGGCTTCTACTTTCTTACAGCTTGCGCTTCGTGTTGACTTCCACCTTTGAGCACCTCGAGTTCATGGTATATACTAGTTTATTGTAATCATGTCACTGCGGCTAAACGCTCGCTAAACCTTTCTAAAACTAACGAGGTTACACCCAGCGAGTATAACGTAGCAACCCTTTCTTGTCAGATAAGGCTCTATGTACATTCCAATAGCTGCTGATGGGTAATGAGAGACAGGAGCATTTGGCTTTTAGTTAACGCGCACGCCACGAACTTTCTATTGTTCGACAAAGCAAAGGAGAAATCTCCCACTGGCACCACTTTGCAGGTCAAAATGTAACAATCGTTACACACTACGACTACGACCACGAGGGACGAACAGATGACGCTTTGAAGACCTTCGTCCCTAAACATTCGCAGCGTGCGCGTTAACTGAAAGCCGAATTCTGCTGTCTCTCATTCCCAATCAGCAGCTATGGCATGTACATTGAGCACTATCTGACAAAAAAGGGTTGCTAGGTTATACTCGCTGGGCATAACCTGTTTGGTTTTCAAAAGGTTTAGCGAGCATTGGGCCGCAGTGCCATGAATACAGTGAACTAGTATACACCATGAAATCGAGGTGGTTAAAGGTGAGAGGTAGACACGAAGCGCAAGCCGTGAGAAAGTGTGCGTGTGCCACCTCTCGTTTGGTCCTTGGAATGTCCGCTGGATGGCGGTGCTTCTATATGCGTAATATATGATGAAAAGATGCGAAATGGTGGCACTTGTAGTTTTGACTAGATGGACGAATGGACACACAGATAGATGCATGGACGGACGCATTGATGGCTGCAAGGACAGATGAATGCATGGACGGACGTTGGGGCGGATGAATGGACGAACGCAGGGATGGACACACGGATCGACGTGTGGACGCACGAAAAGACGCACGCAAAGACGGGCGGACGGACGCATGGATAGTTAGACAGACGGATGCATGAACGGACGGAAGCAACAACAAGTGGACGGACAAATGCTCCGCGCCTCTCCATCATTCCCCCCGTGGATATGCCGCCATTTTTTTTTGCCGCATATAAACACAGAACCTGGATTCGCCGTGTTTTAATTGCAAAGCATTTCTTAGCGAACTTCGGCGACTTTGCGCGTATCTATCTATCTAGCCGCCTACAACTTTTCGATCTCCTGGCCGTTTCAATAATGGTATCAATACCAAACTTGGTAGGGCATAGCGTGACATTATGAAGAACACATTGGGCTAGTTATAAAATGAAAATCACGATATAGATATCATGAGTGTCATGATTTATATTTCATGGTCCTGCCGCTCTTGTGGTGGTTTCGTTCACACGCGATGTTGCAGAACTGGTATGGTATGGCATGATTGCATGCCGAACACAAGCGACAGACCCTAACATGAAAATTACGACATGCGTGTCATGTAACAACATGACTACATGCCAAGCTCATGATGCGCTCGTGGGCGTTTCGCTAGCGTCACATATACCAAATTTGGTAGTACGGTAAGTGGTTGGATATGCGACTGTTGCAAACATGATAATCATGAGATGCGTTTCATGTAACAACATGACTACATGCCACGCTCATGATGCGCTAGCGGCCGTTTCGCTAACTTCACTTATACGAAATTCGGTATCATAGGACATGAATGGATGATGAAGGTATGATACTGGTGCAAACATGATAAACATAAGATGCGTGTCATTCAAGAACATGACTACATGCTACGCTCATGACGCGCTCGCAGCCGTTTCGCTAGCTTCACATATGCCAACTTTGATGTTACGTGACGCCAATGGATGACGAAGGTACGTGACTGGTGCAAACATAATAATCATGAGATGCGTGTCATGTGAGAACATGACTACATACCACAGTCAAAACGCCAATACACTTCGACGTGACGCGTTGCGCGTGCTCGCCAGCGTTCATTTCGTCGCGTCATGATGGCGTTGCCACGCCAGGCGCCAGTCCTGCCATATACACGCAGGTGTGCTCCGCGCTGCGTTGCTTTCACGCATGCGCCTTTCAGCGCGTTCAGCGTCCGTCCGTCACAAAGCGAGAGAGACGCATTGTTGTCTGGGTAACGCAACAGGGCGAAATGCAGCATGTCGCATTTCGCGCCGATTGCCATCGGGCCGCGCTGACAGATGCTGGTCACGCCTGGTGTCATACTATAGAGTGCTCGCGTTTTGCCGCCGTAACGTCGCAGTGCCCAGCGAGCGCGCGCGTCAACGCTACATTGTAGTATATTGTGCCCTTCCTGATGTGCTCGCGGCCGTTTTGCAAGCTCCATTTACACCAAATTTGGTGTTACGTGACATCTGTGGATGACGAAAGTATATGACTGGTGTAAACATGATAATCCTGACACACGTGTCATGTAAGAACGCGACAACATACCACGCTCATAGCGTGCCCGCGGCCGTTTCGCTAGCTCCACATATACTAAATTCGGTATCACTTGACGTGAATAAATGGCGAAGGTAAACGACACATCCAAACATGATAGTCGTGACACGGAAATCATGTGCTGTATGATTTACCTGCACCTCGTAACGTTGTGCTGATTTTGAAGTGGCATATCAACCCCTCTCATTCGTGCTTCGCATATCATCGATTCCCACTGTACGTGGGATCTGCACATTTTTTTTCGCATGGTTGTTCAGTGTTGCTCTGAATGTGAGGTGGATGGGAGAAAGGTTTCTGTGAGTCAAAAGGGCATGGGGGCAGTTTTTATGGCACCCATCTTAGGCGAAAACCTTTCATATACCATGCCCCCGTCCGTACGTCCACTCACCCGTGTTTTGGTACGGTGCTAGGTGTCAGTCGGGGTGCTCCAACAGACACCGGTCGCCCTCGTTTTAGACTCTACAGCCAACGCTGATAAAACGTTAACACTTTCCTTCCTTCTACAGCATTCGCGCTTCTCCGTGCTTGCATGATTCGTGTCGAATCCTGAAAGCAGGGAGAAGCGCGCATCACCTTTAATTTTAATTATTTTATATATTATTTATTTATTTTATTTCGACATACTGCCAATCGCATCAGGAATTTTAGCAGGAGGGCGTGAACATAAAAATTCGAATAAGTACACAATAAAGACATACATCGCGATAAAGTACAGAATGAAACTAACAGAATCGGATCAATTAACAATTTCAGATCAAAGAAGGCATAAAACATTAGTGTAAAGAAAAGTTGTCAGAAGAAAAATAAATGCAGCGACTTGGTTGACACATTGGTTGACATATTGGCATATGCATCAAGAAACACAACAAGAAATTACAGCAATAAGAAACTACCCTACAATATGGCGAAGTATTCCAAGGAACGGCAAATTTACACACACTGAAAAACAGAAATATGTTCAAGAATCAACAGAGCGATTTCTCTTCACCTGGATTCAGTATTAAAAATTGCTTAAAGAAAAAATATGATGACATGATACTTCGCTCGTACAATGTTCACACGAACACTCATATTAAAATCAACCAAGTGATTCCGTTTGCATAATACAAAGTTCATTTTCGACAAGGGTTAGAAATTTTGCTAATTCAGTAGTGCTGGAGATACTCGGATCCAGTTTATTCCATTCATTAGTGGCTATCGGAAAGAATGAGTACTTAAAGCAGTTTGTGTTGAAGGAGTATTCGTTAAGTCTCATTGGGTGTTTTTGGCGTGTTGTTCTAGTTTGATCAAACGTAAGATAGGCGGATACATCAATGTTTAAATGACCATGGATTAATTCATGTGTGAATTTTGCACGTGCTAACCTTGTTCTATTCATTAGAGTAGGTAATCCAGCTTTTTTAATTAGTTTAGTCGGAGAATCTGTATGTCTGTACTTGTTGTAAATGAACCTCATAGCTTTCCTTTGTATTCCTTCCAGTTTCGTGATTTGCTGTTTTGTGAATAGTGACCAAAGAATATTACCGTATTCAAGTAATGATCGCACAAGGGAAGTGTATGCAAGCAGTTTTAGAGAAGGCGGGGCCTGGCGAAGCCGGTATCTGAGTGCAAACAAGCGGCGTAGTGCAGCTGAAGTAACGTAACTTATGTGTGCGTCCCGTCTTAGATCTTCAGTTATAATAATTCGAAGATATTTATGCTGATTTACTCTATTTATGGGAATGTCATTGATAGTGTAAAGAAAATTTGACCTAGTTTTTTTTTTCGACTTACTGATAAAATTGTACACTTGTTTGCATTAAGCGACATCTGCCATTTACGGCACCAGCAGGAAGCATCTTGTAAAGCACTATTTAAAGCTACATGGTCCTCCGTTGAGTTTATTTCTCGATATAGCACGCAGTCATCCGCGAATAATTGGATTTTTTCCTTAATATTTGTAGGCAAATCATATAAAGAGAAGAAACAAAATTGGCGCCAGCACACAGCCCTGCGGAACTCCAGATGTGACGGAGGTGGTAGCAGAGGTTTCATCGTTAAATTCCGCATACTGTGTACGATCAGTAAGATAATTTTTGATCCAGTTAAGAACAGTAGAATTTCCTAAGGTGGCCTGAAGTTTTCGAAGTAGTTTCTTGTTTGAATGCTTGTCGAATGCTTTGGCAAAGTTGAGGAAGATTAGATCAGTTTGTTTTTGGTTGTCAATACTCTGGGATACCTCATGTGTTAATTCCACTAATTGGGTCATGGTTGAAAGACCTCGGCGAAAGCCATGCTGATAGGGAGATAATATACGTTTTTCTTCTAGGAAAACAGTTATTTGTTTAAGAATTATGTGCTCCAAGATTTTACAGATTGTACATGTCAGGGATATAGGTCTAAAGTTAGATATATCATTTCCGCTTCCTCCTTTATGCACAGGAACAACTTTGGCCTTTTTCCACTCCACAGGTAAAGAGCACGTTGATAGTGATTTGTTAAACATGACGCACAGATATTTAGCTAGCAACTCTGCATATCTTACAAGAAAGATGTTAGGAATGTTGTCGGGCCCTGCTCCTTTTTTTGCGTCCAAGTTTAACAAGAGACTTATGACACCGGCCTCATTGATAACAATTGATTCCAGGGTACCTTCAGCACTAGAGTCGATGTCTGGAATGTTTCCGTCATCGACAGTGAATACAGACTTGAAATAGCTGTTCATTTTGTCTGCAGTGATCGGGTTATCTTTTTCCGGGGGTGTGTTGCTTTTGTTGTTTTTTGCAGGCTTTAGGTAGCTACAAAACTTGCTGGGGAAGTTTTTAGAAATTTTGGCAACGTTTTAGTGAAATAGTTGCTCTTCGCTGTTTTGATTTTTGTTTTTAGGTCATTCACACCAGGAGTCAAATTATTTACTGTTACTGCTCCGGGTTTTTGTTTCATTCTCTTTCGTATTCGCTTTACTTTGCGTTTCGCATGTATTACCTCACGTGTTATCCACGGGTTCTGTTTCTTAATTTTTCTCGCTCTAATAAATACAAAGGTATTAATACAGTGGTGCATAATTTCTTTTAACTGAGACCGTATTATTTTGATGGTCGTGGAACTATCGTTCGACAATTCTTCGAAGGAAGGAAACTTTATATTTAGATAATTTAGTATGCTAGTGTCGTCAGCATAATTAAAATCCGGGTAAGTAATTTTTATGTTCGTTGGTTCTATTTTATCACGAAAGGGGACAGTGCACAAAGTGAGCTTGTGATCAGATATGCCATCCATAACTTCAATCTTCGTTTCATTGGCTGGGAAGTGGTTACTCAAGAATATAAGGTCAAGAATATTTGAAGTTTCTCCCTGGACACGTGTTGGTTGGTTGACTACTTGGTGAAGATTAAATCGCAGCATTGTGTCGATAACGACATCTGAGCATGCGGAATGAAATTTCATGGATTGCCAGTCGATATCAGGAAGGTTAAAATAACCCAACAAGATGAATCTTGCGCTTTGTGTGTTTTGTTCAATGTAGTTGTAGAGCGATTGCATGCTATCTTCGCCAGAAGTAGGACTGCGATAGCAGCAGCCCACAATTGTTGTGTGAAGGCTAAAGTTTTGTTTCAAAAAGACAGCTTCTATGCCTTCAACCTCTGGCAGCACAGTGTATTGTATTTCGCGTTTTATCATTAACGCTACGCCACCGCCTCGTGTCGGTCTGTCTTTCCGTATTATATTGTAGTTTGGGGGCGTTACTTCACTATCTAAATTGTAATTATTTAACCAGGTTTCGGTTAAAGCAACAAAGTATGGCTCGAGGTCGAGAAGTAGGCATTCAAGGGATTCTAATTTGTTTAAGACGCTTCGGCAATTCGCATTTATAAACCTCAACTGGGGCGGTTTCGAGTGCGAGACGCCGGCCCGTCGTTTGGCAGGTTTTTTTTTCCAGTTGAGGGATTTTTTGCCTCGCCAATCATCACTTTATCGTTTACGGTGTCATCCCAGCGATAAAGAATACTGTCTATACTAATTTTGTCGTAGACAAGATGTACCTTTTGCCCGGATTCCTTATTTGGTTTCGCCGAGTCCCACAATTTTTTCCTTATATTACGCACACGCTGGGAAAAATCTTCGCTAATTGATATGTCGGTATCCTTTAGTTTATGACAGTTTTTCAAAATCTTTGTTTTGTCTCGATCATCAAGGAGTTTGAAAAAAATTGGTCTAGTTTTGTTCGCGCTTGGTTTACCGAGCCGATGTATCCTTTCTATTGAAACAGGTTCAATTTTCAGAACACCTTTCGCAACTGTATTGTTTATTACTCGCTTTAGTGATTCCTCATCTTCTTTTTCATCCTCAGGGATGCCATACACTATCAAGTCACTTCTTCTTGACCGGTTTTCTAAATCATCCAGCTTTATTTCTAGGCCTGATACTACTTTTTCTAAGGCGTAAACTTTTGTGGTGCAGTCCAGTATTTTTTCATCTAAGGCAGCCAGTTTTTCTAATTTGGACTCAATAGTGGTTAGTCGTTCTTCTTTAATTTCTTTAATATCACCAGCAATTTGCGTTAGTTGTTGAGAAATTTGTTTTAGGTCGGGCCCGGGGTTTGTCTCGACGTCACCTGCTAGTAATAACAGGTCCCTAAAATAGCAGGACAAGTTACACAAGGGATCACAAAGCAACCTTGGGCATGGCAGCACAATCAAGAAGAGGCAGTCAGAACGCATGCATTCGCCGTAGCGTTTTCTCACGTGTACTACATACAAGAAGGAATTAGCGCTCTGCATGCTTCGGGTGCCGCCATGCCCATTAATCGCCGTCGCTTGGGGGGCCGTATTTATGTCCAGGGTTGTCGACGTTGAGTGAGGTACCGAGGGGGCGCTGAAGATGGCGTCGGCGCAGTACGTCGCTAAACCCAACGGGTCCAACTTGTAGGGCCGACCATCCAGACCAACCGGCGCGTGTTGCACGTGGCGGGCTTTCTGGTAGACCCCAGTTCAATGGGCAGAGGTGTTGGCTGATTAGGCTTTTCTGTTTATGAAGTGTCCTTCAAATTTAGAATCCCTAAATGATTTCATTGCCCCACGAATCGACGGCCGCAAAGTTTTTTTTTTTTGTATCCGTCAAGTACGAGCAGGGTGTTTCTTTTTTTTCAAATGGTGTGGTAGTAGCACAGTTACACAAGTTTGATCGTTCAGAAGGCTGCTAGAGCTTGCTACTAAATCGTATGTTTTAAATGTATTTGGAACTCATCTACAGCGACTCCAGACCAGCCATCAAAGCCTTCGAACGCGGAGTCATCTTCGACGAGGCGTAACGTATCCTGCGCAGAGCGGACCCGAGTGCCTTGAAGACCACACTGTCATCTGGTTCCCCGCCCATGTCGGCCAGGTGCCGGGTTTCCTATCCAACCTTAACGATATCACCCATGATGCAGCGCGCGCACTTACCGACCACACTGCCACAGGGCAACCCCATCTTGCTGGGTTACATACCAATCGTGATGCACGAATTACGTACAATGACGTAACAAAACACTTTTACCTGGAACGCCACATTTTTCCACTCGCACATCCGAAACTTAACAGACCACAGGCTTTAACTTTACCCCTATTACAGACACACACGTGCCCAAACCTTGCCACGCTTCACGTTTATTATCCTGATGCATACCCCAGCGACACATGCCCATCATGTGGACACACAGCGACACTCGCACACATGCTGTGGGAGTGTAGAACAACTCCTCCCGACTCTACCTCAAGCAAGTGGGAGAGGTCCCTCAGGAGCTCAGTTCTCGCCCACCAGCAATGGGCCGTCCAGCAGGCCCACGAAGCGGCCGCCAGGTACTCCCTGTCGGTCCCTACGTGGGAGACGCCCGCTACGCGCTAAGCGCGTCCTGCAGGACTGAAATTAAGTTTTTTTATTCCATTCCATTCTTCCATACACTGTAATTCTATGACGTGCTGTGAATATGACATAAATAAAAAATAGCGAATAATTAAATAAAATAAAAATAAAAGAATAAAAAACACATACTCAAATAATACACATTCGCTCGTTTCCCTCTATCCATAGAGTTTCATACAATAACACCTAGAGAGAAACCTGGCACGGCAATCGTGTAGTATCAATGCAATTATGGGGTCTACAGGCTTCGGATTGAAATGCGTTAGCTAGCGGGGCGTCTAGGGAATTTTTCTACAGTCTAAGTTCTGATGTTTGCGCAGCGTGGGAAGTGGGGTGGGTTTAGAATGAGTATTTAACAATTTAGAGTACTCGGCTATTTTATTATAAGAGAGCTTAAAGCGCTTCCTCGGGTCTCACACTTGATGAGGTCAATTACATTTTTTGTGGTTCCACTGAAGCAGTGCCTTTGTTGTTCAAACTGCCTAAAGTCCGCTTCGTATCTCGATTTCCTGCGACGTTAAAGATTTATCGGTTGGTTTTTACAGTTCAAGCGAAGCGCCATCCACTCACCGCTGCACACAGATAGTGTCCCACGCCAGTGGAGAATATTTCGTGGAGTTCGCGTCTTTTATTAGCGAATCCTGGCAAAAATCATTCACACTGATTGTAAAACGACGACAAAGCTAAGTAAATTGACAATCACGCTCCTCCGACTCGACTTCACAACGAAACGAGAGGTGCATTGTGGGCAGACCACTTGGACATACGCACCTGGCATTGCAGCAGGCAATACCATAAGTTTTTCTGACTTAATACTGTATCGTAACATAATAGAAAGTTGGGCGAGTTGGTGTATATTCATATTAAAAGAAAAGCGGCGCACAAAATGACGGAGACAAAGAAGAAAACCACACACGCAGCGCTGTGTGTGGTTCTCTTCTTTGTCTCCGTCTTTTTGTGCGCCGCTTTTCTTTTAATATGAATAATACTGTATCGTTGTTTTCATAAATAGATAATGCGTAGTTTCAAGAGAAAGACAAGCGTGTTTGTTTTCAAGTGTTATAAAATATTCATTATATATTGACGCCGAACTCGCAACGCAATGGTAGAGCAATGCCTACCCTTATGGTTATATTTGCCCCTGTCTCACTTCCATATCATGGTCGCGGAAACTTCTTGCAGTAAGTTTGAGGCACGAACGAATGACGCCGGTTTGGATTGAAGAACTCCTCGTACACTTTTTTTTTTACTTTCGGCAAACAACCGTCGCGAGTCTCAAGAACGTAATCCATCCGAGCCAGATCCAAAACCTTTACTTCCCATTATTTGCTTTGGAGTACAAGCACCACTGAACAAGCCCACGCAGACATTAGAGTCAGATTCTCCTCTTGGTATTATCGTATGAAGCGGTTTCCCTCTATCTTTCGATCGTCGACTCGTCTCACCTCATGACCGAGTGTTCTTGCTCATCAAGCAAGGAGGATCAGAAGCAAATTTATTTATTTATTTATTTTCACATACTGTTAACCCTTTGCAGGGTTATTACAGGAGTGGGAGCGAAGGGGAACAAAAGAAAAACAGAAAACATTCACATCAATAGTAACAATCAATTTTGGACCGAGCAGCCTTTCTCAACAAGTTCAAATTAAGGAGGCTGCATGTACAAGTTAAAGTGGTAGTGGGCGCATTAAACATATTTTACACCCGTAGAAAAGAAAAGAAGGATAATAAATCATAGCTGTAAAAGTTGGTGCAAATACAAATGTTGGCAAGCAAGTCAATTCAAGGAAGTACACAAGGAAATGAAAATACAATACATACTATGTAATCAGCGTTATGATTAAGTGCTATGTGTATTTTGCAACATTGCTAGAAAGTCATCAACTGTACGCTGTTCGGCTATAAGTCGGTCAAGAGCATTCCATTCTCGAATGCATCTAGGAAAAAAAGAATAATAGAATGTGTTATTGTTGCAAGAGTACTCTTGGAGTGTGTGATCATGTGTGTGACGTGTTTGCCTTGTTGTCTTGGTTTTCATGTATTTAGCGTGGTCTATTTTAAGACAGTTGTGCAATAACAGGTATAAAAACTTTAGGCGATGAATTTTTGCTCGACTTTCGAGTGTCGGCAAATCTGCGTGGCGTAGTAATTGTGTTGGGGAGTCGAGGCGACGATACCGGTTAAAAATAAATCTAATCGCTTTGCGCTGCACTCTTTCAAGCGTGCTGATACCACTATCCGTGAATGGAAACCAGATTATGCTCGCATACTCCAAGATTGGTCTGACAAGTGTGACGTATGCTAGAAGCTTAGTGTCGCGGTCAGCGTGGCGCAGCGTCCGCTTAAGGAAGAATAATTTTTTTAAGGCTTTCTCGGCTATGTCTTCTAGGTGTACTGTCCAACTGAGATCGGAAGTTATAGTCACACCAAGATATTTATACTGGCTTACATTTCGTAGCACGATGCTGTTGTAACCGTAATGGAAAGGTAGACGTGATTTCTTTTTTGTTACTTGCATGGCGACTGTTTTGTCAGAATTAATCACCATTTGCCAGTTAGAACACCATCGTACAACGTCGTTCAGGGCATCGTTCAGTTCAGTTTGGTCTCTGGAGCTTTTAACCTGTTTGTACAATATGCAGTCGTCTGCAAAAAGCCTTATGTTTACGTTAATGTTGACTGTTAGATCGTTTATGAATAGAAGAAATAATATCGGTGCCAAGACGGATCCCTGAGGAACACCGGACGTAACGTTTAATGTGTCAGAGACGTGATCACTGCAGTGTACAAATTGTTGGCGACCGGACAAATAGTTGGATATCCAACGGGTCACTGGCCCATCCCCGAGTTTGCAAACCAGCTGGAAAACTAGCTTTTCATGGGAAACCCGGTCGAACGCTTTTGAAAAATCCATAAAGATTATATCAATTTGGGAGTGTTGATTAATGGCTTCGGCCAGATCGTGAATTGTTTCAGCTAGTTGCGTTACGGTCGATAGGCCTCTCCGAAAACCGTGTTGGTTGGGGTGTAATAGGTTATTTTCTTCGACAAACTTTGTAATGAATTTAAGGATAATGTGCTCGAGTAGCTTACAGCTAGTGCAAGTTAAGGAAATGGGCCTGTAGTTTGATGGAGTCGATTTGTCCCCAGATTTATGCACAGGGATTATTTTTGCAAGTTTCCATTCAGAGGGAATCTGCGAATCTTGAATAGATTTTGTAAATAGTAAGCGCAGGTACTTACTAACCGGTTCCGCATACCGTTTGAGAAAAGCGTTCGGTATCCCATCTGGACCACAACTCTTTTTATCATCGAGGTTTAACAGCAGATTTAGTATACCGCTTTCAGTTATTTCCGGAGTTTTAGATAACTTCTTGTCAGTGGGTGGCCTAATCTCGGGATGATGCACTAGCCCATTATCGATCGTAAAGACGGACTGAAAGTAGCGGTTGAAATTGTCTGCCTTATCTTTTGTGTCTATCGAGGGGGAGGCGTTTTGGCCACTGTGTTTGCAACTTACATAGCGACAAAATTTTCCTGGCGAGGTTTTGATGAATTTTGCTAGCGTGGTACCAAAATAGTGAATTTTTGAAGAGCGTACTTTGCTTTTCAGTGTTCTTGATAAAGTGGCGATCTGAGTGGTGTAGCCAGCTCGTGAGCTAGACCTCCTAGCTTTCCTCAGCCTACTGATTTTACGTTTTATATGAATTATGTCACGTGTGATCCAGGCATTATGCTTTCTTGTAATTTTTCGCTGTGTGGGGACAAAGTTCTCAATGCAATGAATGACACGTGCCTTGAATTGTAACCATATGTGATCCATTGATAAATTTTTGTCCATGCAAAGATCATAGAAGGCAAGGAATTCGTGATTAAGATATGTTATTATTGCTGCGTCGTCTGCTCTGTTAAAGGCAAGAACGTGTCTATCGGGGCTATGGATTCTAGAAAGACCAGATAGAGGCAGTGTGCATAGGACTGAGTTGTGATCAGATATTCCGTCTAAGATTTCGATGCGCGCCTGGTCTTCTGGAAAATGATCACTAACGAGCACAACATCTAGAATAGAGCTGGATACGCCCTGTACACGTGTGGGGACGCGCACCAGTTGTTCGAGGTTAAAATTGAACAACATATCTAATATGACGTCATTTGCAGCACTTCGCACTTTTTTTGATGACCATTCTATTTCAGGCAGATTGAGATCTCCAGCCATGATGATCATACCACCCGTCACGTGATCGTGCATATAATCCAGAAGAAGTTCCAGATAACTTGTCTCAGCATTAGGCGGTCGGTAAATAACTCCAACAAATACACAGCCCCTTTGCAGCTGCACTTTGCACCATACCGCTTCAATGCTAGGGTTGCCCGGTAAGACAGAGTAGCGCAATTCCTTCTTGAAAAAAAGTGCCACGCCCCCTCCTCTAGTCTCTCTATCTTTGCGCACAATCACATAACCTGGCGGCGTGACCTCATGGTCTAGGATGTCCGAGTACAGCCATGTTTCCGTGACAGCAACTATGTCAGGTTTAATTTCTAGAAGGAGAGCTTCGAATTGATCTACTTTATTTACAAGACTACGTGCGTTCACATTCAACAGGGTTACTTCTGTCGACTTCGAGTGACTCTTTTTTCTATGCCAACTTCGTTTTTTTTCACTGCATATATATCTTCTCGTTCACTATCCCAAGCAAAAAGTTGACCGTTGATTCGCACTTTATCGCGCACCAGTGACACCCTTTCTTGCCTGTCCCGGTGTTCTTTCGTTCGATCCCACAGTTTCTTTCTAATGTCCCGAGTATTACGAGAAAAGTCTTCACTGATAGAGAAACCTGAGCCCTTCAGCTTTGAACACTGTCTGAGGATTGAAACTTTGTCTCGGTGATCGAGTAGTCTTAGAATAATGGGTCTGGGTCTAGATATACCAACTGGCTTCTTTTTTCCTAGACGGTGGATTATTTCGATTCCCTTGGTTTTTATCTGTAGCACACCATCTAAAATCTTCTTTTCGACCAACTCGACAAGCATGTCTGGCGATTCATTTTGTTGTTCTTCAGCACCGTAAATGACAAGGTTGGACCGACGGCTCCGGTTTTCTAGATCATCCACTTTCATTTGCATAGCCTTTAGGTTTTTTTCTAAGTTAGATATTCGTTTATTGCACTCAGTGACCTGTTTTTCAAGGCCAGTTATCTTTTCAAGTTTTTTGTCAATCGCGTCAAGTCTGGTGTTTGTTGCGGATTTTTCTTTCTTAATATCTTGAATGTCTCCTGCAATTTGCTTTAGCTGTTCGGCTATGGCGTCTAGTGCAGGGCCTGGGTTCAACTCAACATCTCCGCTCAACAGTAGCAACAAGCGCAAGGAAACAATCAGTTTACAAAAGGCTTCACGAAGCGACCGTGGGCACGGCAGCAGAATTAGGCAGACATCGTTACTGCGAAATGACTTGTCATAGCGTCTGCTCACCTGCGGGATAAACAGGAACGGGTTTGAAGGCTGCATCTTTACGACGCCGCCGTGCCCACTGCCGATTGTGCCGTAAGCGCTGTCTTTTAAAGGATCGTTGCATGGTGACGTCATCGGTGATCCCAGAGGCTCTGACGATGTAACACCAGCGCCATCGTTGAAGGACCGGTAGCGTTCGTCAGTTGAGGCTGGGTTTATCAGCAGATCCATATCGCCATTGAAAGTAGGTCGAAGCATTGGTTGTCGCTCCGCACATGCTGCAGAAAGGCCTAGAAGAAGCAGCAGGGTTCCAATCTGCGGGATAAACAGGAACGGGTTTGAAGGCTGCATCTTTACGACGCCGCCGTGCCCACTGCCGATTGTGCCGTAAGCGCTGTCTTTTAAAGGATCGTTACATGGTGACGTCATCGGTGATCCCAGAGGCTCTGACGATGTAACACCAGCGCCATCGTTGAAGGACCGGTAGCGTTCGTCAGTTGAGGCTGGGTTTATCAGCAGATCCATATCGCCATTGAAAGTAGGTCGAAGCATTGGTTGTCGCTCCGCACATGCTGCAGAAAGGCCTAGAAGAAGCAGCAGGGTTCCAATCTGCGGGATAAACAGGAACGGGTTTGAAGGCTGCATCTTTACGACGCCGCCGTGCCCACTCAATGCGTGTGCATGTGAGCGAAAAAAAAAAGTTTGTGTATTTGACGAGCAAACACCTTGTTGTTCCTACGCACGTTGAGCGGTGATAATTGCTTAAAATTCCAGGGGCGCTTGCGGTTCATTACGTGACCATGCTTGGCAACGTTAATCTTGACAATATTCTGAATTCGATTCACCCATTTGCGTAAAAGGTGTAAAAAAATTATCGGATTAGGTTTAGGGGCCCTGTAAAGTCAGCTCTAGATATTAGTTGTACCATTATTTGTAACGCGTGTTTCATGGCACAGTCTACCACCACTCCACTGAAGTATTTCTGTCACAGATTTGACGCTGTGAAGTGCACATTAAAAGAATGCAAAAAAAAAACTAAAGGAAACGTTTTGTTGCCAGGCGCCGAACCAAGGACCTCTCGCCCTGCGCGAAACCACTCGGCCACAGAGCAAAGTTTCTTCATTATTGAACTCGGCCACAAAGCATATGGGCTTCGGCTTACTAATAGCAAGCCGAAGCCCATATATACACCATATGCCGTTGGCATCCCTCAGAGCTCGGCGAATCCAGCGTGTTTTCGTCATGTTCGCTAGATGGCACAAATGTGGCGTAGAGGACGTGCTTTAAAGCTGCTCGTTTGTCTCGACGCGATGCGCGTGCGCCTCGAAAGTGCGTCGTCACTTGTGCACGTGCACTCATCTCGTGATTGGGGCGATTTGCACCTTTGTGCTTCGAACGTTGCTTTGAAGTTACAGTGGTTAAAGAATGAACGAAGGTCACTTCGCCCGCAGCAGCGGCCTCGTTTAGAAAGAAGCACGCTGCTCATGTACGAAATAAAAATTGGATCGTTAGCACTGGTCCTGTGTTTACTGTGTACAAAAACTTTATTTACATTACGTACTGAAAGCAAAGGTTTCATAACATTTCATTAATACGGGCACATACACTTCGGCCCAGGACACGACAAACATCAGTATGTTGCAGTAAGGCATCATTACTCTGATATACATGACAATGTTGGCATACATGTACACAGGAACTCAATGCGATATCATGACACAATATTATAGTGATACAACATATGCAATGACACAAAATCGGTTACAAACGTAATCACGAATAACGACTCAACGGGTTCAGCTCAGTATAACGTCAGCCGAAAAATGTGTTGTAAGCCATGGGGCTTATTTCGTGCGTCTTTCTTTGTGTTTGAGCAGTGTGATTTACGTGTCGAGGTGCGACAGTTGTTAGTTCGCGCTCGTGGAGTCTATGCTCAATTTGTGCCCACTTTTTGCTTCAGGTGCACGCAGCAAGTTTCCAGCTGCCTGCCGCTCTTCGCATGACAATAAAATTTATTGCTGTAGGATTCATTCTTCCAGTGCCACACGGCGAAACAATGCCTAATAAACGCTCAACAACCTATTTAAAGCCGGTAGTTTTGATTTCGTTTTATACCGACTACCAGTTCCTTCGACAGAAGAATCAGCTGTGTGTGTGTGTTTTTTTCAAAGTCTCTGGTCACATTTTGCAAAAGCAGGTGTCATTTGAAAATTGTGCTTCAAAGGTGTTTTCTGTAGAAGTTGCGAAAATTTTATGACTCTATCGCAGAGACAGAAGAGAACGAACGAGCTTCAGTTTTCGTGGGTGTAGCAGTCACGTGAAGCTGGCAAATGAAGCGAAGAAAGAGCCTAGAGTAACTCATAATAGTTTCAATACTTTTACGTGTTTTGATGTATTATACTATAAACCATTTACATTAAGTAATCTCATCAAGAATGACATTCCCACCGATTTACAGATGAAGCCTTCCTCACCTTCTGTATTCACCTCACCATCTTTTTGCCGCCATTTCTGCTCTAGGTAATGTATCCCACTGGCATTAGTTACGCCAGTTTTTGAGAAAATGAAAACAGTTATCTAAAATTTATCAATGGGGGAGAGGGGTGAAAAAAGTACGAGTTGAGTGGGACATCTAATGTTTGAAATATATGAATTTTTCATAAGAAAAGGATAAAAAAGCTACTTCTGCAGATATATTGCGTATTTATTTTTTATGGGAAATAATTGGGTAATCTATATGGCACTGAAGTGAAATGTGTTCGTTATCTGTGATTTCATGGTGAAGTATACGACGTTGTTAGGTTTTTGTATCATGTCATAGTGGTATTCAAATGAAACTCCGAAGCCATTGTTACATGCATGATGAAGTTTTCGTGATCTCTTAAAAAACACCTGTATGTGTTTCCTAAAGATGCTGCATTTCTTGGGGGAGGCGAGAAAACGTAAGAGCTAAGTGCACAAAAGGCATTCTCGGAAGCATTGTAACAATGCATAGCGTGTATGCATATAATAAGCGTTAATGCAGTCTCTTGTACCAGCAGCTTGTGTGCTACGTACCTCATATAGGCCTCCAAAAACCACTTCACTATATTTGTTTATGTGAAGATATGCGGCTCCATTTTTCTCGGGGAGCATTCTCTGTTACGTACAAGGACGGCTACTTGCATAAGCTGTCTCGCGTAGCAGGAACTGCTTGAACAGTCGTAACAACTACAAACAGCCTCTCGCTGAACAGGAATGAGTTTTCACTTTGATATGCGTTCGAAACACTGACGGTTGTTTCTTGAAAACTCTTTCACCATAGCATGCGGTGAAGGCTGCTTTGTGTCGCGGCATACTTAATGCCAGCTGATAGGCAGAAGTCACCAACGAAGCCGGTGGATTATGGAAAGGCAAGAGTTGAAGGCTTTAGTGAAAGCATATACGCATAAATGTAAGAGATTTTGTCATGATCTGAATGTAGTTGAAAGGGTATTTCTACGAGAACACTCAAACTAAGTGAATGCTCGCTATTGACTAACAACTTTGACAGAGTTCAGGAGATGGAAGTTTGAGAAGATGTAAAAGGTCACGCGATCCCTTGCGCGAACGAAGTTCATTTTCATCTCCTCTTCTTTGTCAGTCGATAGTATTGACCTTTGTCCTCTCTGCAATTGATTTTCGTATCCAGCGCACTTCCACAGCCTCCGGGCAATGACGCAGGCAGAAATTCTATTTGTGCTAAAGGAGACGTCTATCATTGGTCTAAAGTTGCGGCCCTGTAGGTTACTGTGGGCAAATGTCTTTATTTTTGCGATCTGTAACACATGGTATAAAAAAATCAGAACTGGAAAAGGTGCGCGGGGGGCTAAACACGAGCTCTGTGCACCATCGCTTCACTACAGCACAGCCTCCGAAATTGAGGGTAGTGTAGGTTTTCTGTCCTCCGTGAGTATTCGCGAGTGCCTGCGAATTCAGCTTACTTTTGACTAAGCGACAATAGCATGCGATGATTCCATCATGTTACGTCGCATTAGGTGATGTCATTACTAGGTCAAATAATGTTGGCAACGTGCCATCTCACCATGACGTCGTCAATTTGTCATGTCTTTTTTTAAGCACCACTCGCGTTCACACTGAAGCAAACCACCGACGCCAACGATCACTTGCCGATCACAACGGAAGGGGACCCTATGTAATACACTTGTACAGCAAATTGGATATAGTAGAGAGAAAATTTAATGCGGAAAGGCAGGGAGGTTAACCAGAAAACATATCCGGTTTGCTACCCTGCACTGGGGAAAAGGTAAGGGGAAAGGGAGGAAGAGAAGCACAAACACACATACACACACTCGCACACAGTAGTGTCACAATCGTTCAACGAGGCGGGTCGCTCGCAGAAACTTCATCAGCGCCTTCGTTGCTTTCTGGCGTGAAGCTCGATCTTTCCGACATTACAAGATTGACTGCTCAGAAAATGGCTGGTCGTCGAGGCGAGCAAACACTGCTGAGAGGGACTGTCGCTGAGAGCTGTACTGGGGGCACTGACATAAAATATGTTCAATTGTTTCGTCATTGTCGCAATGGTCGCATGTAGCGCTGTCTCTCATTCCGATGCGGCAGGCAAAAGCGTTCGTGAAAGACACCCCAAGCCACATACGGCAGAGAAGGGTCGTCTCGGATCGGGGTAGGCCAGATGGAATAGTAAGTCGTAGGCATGGGTCCAGGCGGTGAAGACGGGTGTGGAGAAAACCGGGCGTATTCCGCATAGACCTTGCGACATCCTGCGCAAGCGTATTAATCTTTGCTGCTGCGTCGCTTCTTGATAGTGGAATAGGTTCCATCACTCCATTTTTGTGAGCATTCTTAGCTGCATTGTCGGCATGCTCGTTACCGATGATGCCGCAATGGCCTGGTAACCACTGAAAAGATATGTCATGTCCTTCGTCTATTAGGTGATGGTACAGTTGTCGTATTTCGAGCGCCAATTGATCTTGAGGTCCACGACGTAGAGCATTGTGTAGACATTGGAGAGCTGGTTTCGAATCAGTAAAAATGCTCCATTTTTGTGGTGTCTCTTGGTCAATCCTGCGGAGTGCGCTGCGGAGTGCCGCGAGCTCCACGGCTGTCGATGTCGTCTTGTGTGACGTTCTGAACTGGATGGTTTCGGCTCTTGCTGGGAAGATCACAGCTCCTGCAGATCCTCCAACAGTTGTCGAGCCATCCGTGTAAAGTTTGACATGATCTTTGTATTCTTCGTGTAGCATGAGTAGAATCATCTGCTTTAAAGCTGGCGCCGAGAGCTCCGCCTTCTTGCGAATCCCCGGCACTGTCAAGCGCAGTTTTGGTCGGTCCAAGCACCAAGGAGGTGTTAGTATCCGTTCCGGAGGTGTGTAGACTGTTGGAAGGCACTCACGGAAAGTCAATACTCTCTTACAGAAGGAGGCACTCGGTCGATCTTCTGGAAGCGAAGCTAGGTGGTGGGCAGGGGCGCGAGCAAGGTGTCTAATATGAGCTCTAAGCACTTCCAAAGTAATGTGCACTGTGGCCGGATGATCTTTGGCGATTGCGATGGTTTCCGCTGTTGATGTACAGCGTGGTAATCCAAGACAAACTCTGAGTGCCTGGCCCTGGGCGTTTTCTATTGTGCGTATACTGCTTTTGCAAGCGTTCGTCAGAACCGGCAAGCTATACCGCAGGTACCCCAGAAACAGCGTTTTGTACAAATGCAACATCGCGTGCACTGATGTGCCCCACGTTTTGCCTCCGAGGAACCTGAAAAGTTGTGCGATGGCCGTTAGGCGCTTCTTTAGAGTGGCCACATGGGGACTCCAGCAGAGATTTCGATCGATCGTGACCCCCAAAAACCTGTGGGTCCTGGCGTAGCAGACACTGTGTCCATCGATGGCGATGGGATATGACGTCATTGCCTTCCGCGTGAACGCGACCAGCGCCGATTTCTCAGGAGAGATCTCGAGGCCTTGTTCTCTAAGGTACGCCGATATTGAATTCGCTGCTTTCTGGAGTCTCGCACGTACCTGAGGACGTGTTACACCTGATGTCCAGGCACAAATATCATCTGCATAGAGAGATATCTGCACGGAATCTGGTATGCGTTCAACGAGACCGATCAGAACCAGGTTGAACAGTGTGGGGCTCAATACACCACCTTGAGGAACACCACGGTGTGTATAATGTTCAGAAGTCGGCCCATCATCAGTTTGCATAAACAATGATCTCATATGTAGGTAGCATTGGATCCAGCGGTACACTCGCCCACCCAAACCAACTGACTCGAGGGCGTCAAGTATGGCTTCGTGAGAAACATTGTCATATGCTCCTTTGACATCTAAAAATAGTGCGACAGATAACCGTCTGCTCATTTTCTGGTGTTGTACGTAGGTCACCAGGTCAATGACATTGTCAATGGAGCTCCGAAGACGACGAAAACCGGCCATGGCGTCTGGCTATATTCTATGGCGTTCTAGGAACCACTCGAGTCTGGCAAGGATCATTCGCTCCATCAGCTTCCCTACGCAACTAGCCAGCGCTATTGGGCGGTATGATGTCAGCTCTAGAGGCGATTTTCCAGGTTTGAGAAGTGCAACCAACCGGCTTGTTTTCCACTCTCTGGGGACCGTTCCATCTCTCCAAGACTCATTGAATACTTCCAGCAAAGCACTTCGTGCTCGATCACCGAGATTGCATAATAGGCGGTATGATATGCCATCCGGCCCAGGCGATGACGATCGATTGCATGAAGCAAGAGCCACATTCAGTTCTTCCATTGAAAAAGGCAGGTCCAGGTGCGGGTCAAGTGAATGTGGCGTGTAATCAGCAGTAAGGGCTTCTGTGCAATTTGGCGGGCCCGCAATCTTCCTACAAAAATCTTCCGCTACCTCGATATCCCTTCTATTTTGGAAAAGGGCCAAGGCTTTAAACGGAAAACGTTGTTGGGGAAATGTGCGTAGGCCTCGCACGGTTCGCCATATTTGAGAAAGCGGTTTGCGAGGGTCTAGACTCGCGCAAAATTTCGCCCACCGTTGAAACTCTAGTTTGTCTATACGACGCTGGATCTTCTTTTGCATGCGCCTGGCCATCCGTAGATCTTGAATGGATTTTGTGCGTCGATATCTACGCTCCGCACGCCGACGAGTCGCACGGAGTCGCTCTAACTCCATGTCCGTTTCTGAGGGCCTTGAAGAATATGCCAGCGTGCGCATCGCACTCTGCGCTGCTTGTTTGATCGCTTGCTCAATGCCAGAGGTTAAGCCTTTTTCACAAGCGTGTTCAATGTTGGTTGTGAATGCTGAAAGATCGATCCTCCGTACGGTTTTCGGCGGGTGGTCGCTAGCAAAGCCTTCGATGGTGAGATAACTGGGGATGTGATCGCTACCATGTGTCTCGATGTCTAAAAACCACTTAACGCTTGTGGCGAAGCGACGTGACACGAACGTCAAGTCCAAACAGCTGCTGTACGTTGATCCTCTCAGAAATGTAGGGCTCCCATCATTAAGTAGAGACAGTTCATGAGTCGATACAAATGAAGCCAGCCTCCGGCCCGTGGTATTGACTTTTGAACTTCCCCAGATTGGGTGGTGGGCGTTGAAGTCCCCTATAATTATCCACGGTTCCGGGACGCTCGAAAGAATGTCATCCAGTCTTTGGCAATCAAAACGGGCTGAGGGAGATAAGTAGACACCTATTAATGTGAAGGTGAGGGTTTTCTGTTTCACAGTCAGGCAAACATATTGGTTCTCATCATGAGGCGACACAGGTTGAGTGATGTAGGTAAGCTCCCGACGAATATACACAATGACCTTGCTGCTTTCGTTTCGGGTTTTGGACGGGATTGATTCGTAGCCAGATAGCCTGATCGGGTTTGATAATTTCGGTTCACATATTACGATGATTGGGAAACGGTTAGAAAACACGTACTGACGAAAATCGGAAATCCGTGATGTAAGTCCTCTTGCGTTCCACTGGATGACTGATGCTTCTCTGACGTCTTTGCGGAACGATTGTTGATCTCCTGCCATGACTCTACGCGAGGGAGGCGAGGACTGGGCTCAGCGCGTCCAACACCTGTAACCCGCTTCGAGCGGTTGGAGTTCCCAGGCTTCTTAGTATGTCTGCCATGACAGCGACGAGGGATCGTAACATCGGGATGATCTGTCGATCGACCCTTGACACATCCTCAACGGAAGTAGACTCGGTGGAAGGTGTAGGGCGGCGAGGCCTCGCAGGAGGCTCCTTTGCAGGCTGTGTACGCGGAAGCGTAGGCCACTCATCCGCAGCTGTGAGCTTCTCCACTTCATTTCGCTTCGTGCTTACTACTTCACTCGTGCTCGGAGGAAATGGGTTATGCGCAACACTCTGTCCTACACGCCTCCGTCGGCGACTACGTCGCCGCCGTACCCTTTCAGCAGCCTCTCTGTGGGTTGAATTGTCCCTAACCATTTGTTTGATAATGGCGATTTCCTTCTTAATCCGAGGGCATTCCTTGGATGCAGCATCATGCGGACCATCACAGTTTCTGCACTTCAGACTTGTTGCCCGACATGCGTCTGCAGTGTGCGGCTCAGCGCATCGGGGGCATACTGTGGTGTTTGTACATACACTCTTGATGTGACCAATTTTCATGCAGTTATGGCACTGGATTGGTTTAGGGACAAATGGTCGAACAGGATGTCGGAAGTGTCCCACTTTGACATGCGACGGAATGGAATCTCCTTTGAACATTATCTTTACACATCGGGTGTTTCCGAGGCGAAGTACATTCGCGATGAGAACTCCTTCGTTCGCTGGTTTTATGAGAGTTGGGAGATCCGAGTTTGCTATGGCCAAATCAATGTCGTAGATTACTCCCGCCGTGTAGGCACCGTCCATTGGAATAACCGGTCGTACTTTGATGCCTCCCAAATCTGATACTCTGCGAAGCTTGTCTATGGCGCTGGCAGTCATTGTGTCCACAGCTAGAATATTCTTCCGCGTGTTCACCCGGATATCCTTAATGTCGTTTGGTGCTACCCCCTCAAAGTACATAGAGAGAGCTTGCCTGTTTACTGCTCGAAGGCTGATGGTGGAGTCCTCGGGCATGAAGAGGATGGTGTGCGGCCAGCATTCTCCTTTTGACTGAGACGTTAATGTCCCTGCTGGTGAAGACGACTTGATACTTCTTCTTTTGGCCTTCCTGCTTCTCACGGTCTCGAAGTCGTCATCCGACGAGTCGTCGCCAGTGGCCGAGTACAGTTCCGTGTCCTCGCTGGTGCTCGAACAGGTGCTTCGTTTCCGCGACGAGCTTGCCAAAGGTGGTCTATGGTCGGACATAGCCGCAGAAGGCTCCACGTCCACAGCCATGATGCAGTGACTATCACCGTTGGCCTCATTGGTTCTGGGCCAGGCGCGCTGATTTATCGAGGAGCTCGCCATAGCAGACCTCTGGCTGGGCGGACCAGTGGATGACTCCGCGTCCGTCGCCTTGGGGCAGGGAGCAGCGTCTCCCGTAGAAAGCGAAAAACTTGATAACAATGTTCGGAGCCGAAAGCAGAAGCGTTCTATGAAGAGACACTTCGTCGTCGTCCTCGTAATTGACAAAGCAAGCACTGTCTTAAGACAGTGCACAATTTTCGCACTTTATTAACAACAAAGTTTCACGAAATAGTGTGGTCTTTGATCGCCTTAGTGTCTCATTTCATTCTCTCACTTGTTTCACGTACAACTTCCCGTTTCTGAAAAGATGCTCTTAAGAAAAACGAAACGTCTTTCATCTATGATTTCAGGTAAAAGTTGAGGCATGCCATCATTTCATATAAAGAAACTAGCTTGACTCGATAAAGGCGAACATTCAAAGATCTCTGTGTTCTGCTCCAAGTATTGGACACTGAAAAAATTCTTACTACATTTTTTTAGACTGGCATCTAGTTTTCACGAACGTGACATCGAAAGAGAAAATGCAGCCAACTTCATTAAGAGGTGAACTTATAGCAAGGCTTGTTATCAACACTGTAACAATTTTTCTGTGGATCTCTTGGCGATCGTGAAAAGTGATCGGTTTACACATCATGTTTGGCAGAGAGCAGATAAGATTTATATTGGTCGATGTGTTGGTTCAACGTCCCAAAACCACAATATGATTATGAGGGACGCTGTAGTGAACGGTTCCGGAAATTTCGACAGCCTGGCGTTCTTTAACGTGCACCCAAATCTGAGCAAACGGGCCTACAAAAATTCTGCCTCCATCGGAAATGCAGCCGATGCAGCCGGGATTCGATCCTGTGACCTGTGGCACAGCAGCCAAGTACCTTAGACACTAGACCGCCGTGGCGGGGCAGAGAGCAGCTCAGTTACATTGGCGTAGAGTGAGTGAGTATGAACTTTATTAAGGTCCTGAGAGGAAAGAAAGCGGTGCCGAAAGCCCCGCCATCAATCCGGCGGCTCCACCCAGGTCGGGACCGGTAGACAGAGTCTCTCGGCGACGGCCCGGGCCCTCACATTGGCGTAGATTCAGTAGAAAGGCTCCACCATATATTTGAAACTAGAAGCGCCTTATTGCAATTCGGTTTTTGCTTTTACGATGTTCAGCGCTGCATTTGCTGCTGGAATTCGGGGCGTGTTCAAGAAACTGCTTCGTTTTGAACGCGAAATCCCGCGATGTCTAAGCAAATGCGAAAATGTTCTGCTAGCATCGGCGCCGTCAGCGTCAAAGCGAGTAATGAAAGAATTCCCCACTTTGTGTTTACGTCACCATACGGTGTTATGGTGACGTCACTGAACAACGCAGTTTGTAACGGCATCACGATGGCATCATCATAACGTCACTGTTAATTGACATAAGGCGTCAAGTGGGGATGTCACAACGTGAAACCATTCCTCGGTCAAAGAGGAGTAGATCACAGAGCCAAATAAAAACCAGATTAGAAGCAAAAAGCTTGCGATGTCTCCAATCATGGAGGCCATGCGAACTTGCATTAGGTGTAGAACCCTTTAGAATGGAGGTGGGGTAGAATGAATACATCAAACAAACAAAAAAAGGGCTTACTCTTCGATGTCGTCTTCGGTGAAAGCATTAGGGTTGAACTAAGCATTTGTTGTAAGTGTTGCTGCGTGACTGTCAGTGATCGTGACAAACGACACTTCCTTTCTATTCCTTGTTAAAAAAGAAATATTGTTTTAAAGGCGATGCAATCCTGCTGTTCACTGGTTCCTTCTGAGTTTAGCAATTACATAATGTCTCGGTAAGTTTTCAGTTGTTTTGAAGCGCCACTTTCATGTAAATTCGTGTAGTCCCATGTATTTCTGTGCTGGTTATTCTCTAGTGTTATCTTGGTAAGCTATCAACAATCCAAGCAACCGAGGAATCACTAAAAGTTTAAGGAGGGCCGAGTTGCACGAGCGGCAACAGGCTCTTAATGATTCAGTACACGGCTCTCGCTCTGCGCCTTGGCGTTGTGTGTGTGTGTGTTCACATGTCTTCTTTCGTTTATTTATTTATTTATTTATATGTTCTTGCTCTCTTTATTTGTTCATTTTCTTTTATTTTCTCAAATTCCTGACTCTTCTTTCAATCTCTTCTCTCCATTTAACCTGTGCAGCGTAGCACGCTACTTATGTCAAACTGGTTATCATCACTGTCTTTTCTCGCGTTCTCTCGTTTTCTTTCCTCGGTTCATGAGGAGTATATTCCAGCTCGCCCAATTTGCTACTTTATTAGAAAACCAATGAACAGCATACACATGTCGGTCTGCTTCCTTTCGCTTAACATTTATTTTCTTTATTGACTTTGTTTTTGTTCGCGTCACAAAGTTACTACACAAGATAGACACAGCCATCACGCTGCCTTTGCAGCGCAATTTAGTACTGCAGCTTAGCGTGTTGTGTGCCTTGAGTGCGCCTTAGAGATAGCAATCTAGAGACGCCGTAAAAAGAACAGCGGCACCGTTTTACGGGAAGACGGTATTAGCCATTGTGCAGCCATGAAGACCCGAATGCTCTTCTCATCTAAGTGGAACGTAGGACTCTTGTTATCGATAAGTAGATAGAAAAATAAAAGCATTGTGCGCACACACAAACTGCCTCAGCGTGCGATAGCGCATTAACATTTATGAACGCAATCAACTTTAAAACCAGCTTGCACAGCTCGCTAATGTTGCGCAACAACATGAGATCTTGGCTATGAGCATGAACGTTCATTTTGTGTTTCAGGGGCGCATCTCTTCAAGCAGTTGGAATGGCAAAGACGGCGTTATGCTCTCCCATAATAAAGTATCAAGTCCTGAAAATTATTCATCGCGGTTCTTGGTGTGACCCATGGGCGGGCTTTATGTTCTCCCATAGTAGTGTACCAAGTACGCTAAATTATCGACTACTTTTAAATGCGAAGCATTTCTTAGCGAACTTCGGTGACTATGAAGGTATCTATCTATCTATCTATCTATCTATCTATCTATCTATCTATCTATCTATCTATCTATCTATCTATCTATCTATCTATCTATCTATCTATCTATCTATCTATCTATCTATCTATCTACCTATCTATCTATCTATTTGTCTATCTATCTATCTATCTATCTATCTATCTGTCTGTCTGTCTGTCTGTCTGCCTGTCTGTATGTCTATCTATTTATTTATCTACCTATCTATCTGTATATCTATCTATCTATCCATCTATCTATCTATCTATTTATCTATCTATCAAGCCACAACAAAAGTTACAGTTCCGTGTTACATAGCACGCGTGATTGATCGGAGTAGCTATGACCAGTTCATCTGACCGAACTTCGACTGAGTAGCGAGGACCATCTCTTAGTGTTACAACGTGCTCCACGTTAACGTGTGATGTAGTAGCGTAACAGGAAGTATTTCACTGGGTAGCGGAGCTGGAGGTTAATTCAACAATATTTTATGTATGTTTTTCCGGCGTGCGTTTGTGTGCGTGTGTTCATATATCGCGCAAAATTGAGTAAGTTCAGGGGCATTGACCTTTCCACCTTACTCCTTCTGGCTACACGCCTCGTATACAATGAACGACAAAGTTTATTTCCAAGTTTTTTGTTGTTAGTTTTGTTGGACCCCGTGAATTGTCCTAGGTGTGTTCTGTGCCACTAATTCAGCATTTGATGCCATCTAAAGATGCTACATCATGTAAGGCTTGAAAGGCACCTGGCGAGCGAAGTAACTTCACGTCGTCGCACAGGTGGGTGTCGGGCTTCCGTTATCCTTCAAAAGCTTTCGACACTGTTTCACAGCGTAAACTTCTTTTCAGGCTTTGTAGTGTGGGTATAAATGACAATGTGCTGAGCGGAATCGCAAATTATCTGAGCAATCGCCAAAAAACAGCCAGAATAGACGACACTGTGGCGGATGATTGAGAGGTGTATTTGGGTGACCCTTCGTGATTTGTTTTAGGGCCAGCGCGTTTTTTTTGTCCGGACACCTGTAAAAGATCAGCTATTCCAGATAATTTCTAGATCTGTTGTCAGATGTCGTACACAGAAAATATTTTTTCAAATAAATCAGTGCACAAAATTCTAAAGCTTCTCTTCTTCTAAATTGCGTATGAAAATTAAGCCTAAAAATGAACCTATACACATACAACAAAAGTGAGGAATGAGGTTTTTTTTTTTGGATATGACATTGGTGATAATGTGCGGGTGAAGGTATAGAGTACTAAATATTTGGGTGTAAATACAGCAGATAAATTCAGCTTTTGTTCACATGTCCAAAAGATTTTTCAGCCAATATAGAAAAAAGTTTTGCGTCTTGAGACGGAAATCAGGCCGAGAAATGAAAGATGCCAAGCTTTTACCTACCACACGTATATGCTCCCAGGATTAGAATCTGCTAGCAGTTTAAGGAGCCCCCCCCCCACCCCCCCCCCCGCCCCACAAAAAAAAGAGTTTAATAAGTGGACTACAACAAATTCAGAGATTGTCGGCTAGCTCACTCCACGTGCCCCTAATAATAAAAATAGGATCTGATAAATGAAATATTGAAAGTATTAAGAAGGCTGACAGCTCGACTGAAACTGCTTCTCAACTTATTGCATGCAGAGGTGAAAATAAACAAGGATGATAATCTTACGCGCTTCCACCAAAGCTTCACAAGACTAACGCGCAGTACATTCGTACAACGAGTAATGGCTTGAATGCATTTATTACGTTTTTTTCTTTTTCGGAGATACTCCTGAACTGTGAATAAATTACCGAACGATGTGGGGTGAAGAAATACTTTGAGTGAGTGTGAGGTCGGTTTTAATACGCATTTTAATGAAACTATATAGCGTATTAGTGTTCCTGGGCGTGTGTTTTCTATGCAAATGTTTTTGAAGTCACGAATATTGGGTTGGAGTTTATATAGGTTGCGAATTCTCTTAACGCGTTTATTCTTGTGCCATTCAGTTCCTTGACCTTCTTGTGAGTAAACTTGAGGGAAATATGCCGAAATAAGATACAATAAATCAAGTAGCCCTGCTCCAAGGAATTAAAGTTCCCTGGAGCAGAGCTTCTGGGTGAAATAGCGAGTTCCACATGTCGGAACTGTAACCCCCTACAGTCATAACATGGTAATAAAAACTATATAAGAAAGCCAGCCCCCTCTGAAGCTCCTAGCGGACTCTATATACAGTCCACCGGCTTAGTTCAACGTCACGGAGGCCGCTGGATTTTGGGTTGCGTATAAAAGCATTTTGTGTTCGGCTCCACAGGGTTTCGTGTTGACGGAAGCAGACTGGAGTTCCCTTTGGGGCAGACAGTGCACTAGCTCGCGGTGAGCAGTAAGCGCCCCCCCCCCCCCCAAATATCGAGCCATGATGCTTCTTTTATGTAACACTGAACATAAGACATGAGCGGTCGCAAGCCGTGGTATATGTTTCATAACCAGTGCATGAAGATATTCGTTTTTCATGATATACAAGCCTCAAATACAGCTTATGTTTATGGTCTTGCTATATGCCCACTGTTGTGGGTACTTTTCTCTAAGCATAAGTGAATAGGTGACCATACTTGTAGCGCCAGGGCTTTGAAGTATTCTGGGCAAACACAGATGTAAATAAACTGCTTTTCATATGAAGTGAAGAGTTTGACGAAGCTCTTCTAGTTGGGAGTAATCATGGTGAAAAAGGTAAAAGCAAGACGCAAACCAAAAACCACTTTAAATAACACAGACGTGTCGGCTCCTGTACACAGAATTTGCGAACAAATTCCCCGTATGCATGCGGGGATGTCTTTGTTACTTTTGAAGTGTTTTTTTTTTCGGTCCGTATCTTATGTGGATTATGCAGGTTGGTGCGATTTGCGTAGATGTACCTGAAACATACGTTTTTCAACGTGATCTCAGCTGCCATATTACGAAGGCTGTCATGAGAATTTCGTTCAGGGGTGTTGTCCCTCCCTGCATATACATATGTGGCACCTAACCAGGATTTCAGCTGCCTCCGAGGTCTAAGACACATGACATGAATGTCTATTGCTTCCAAGATCGAAGGCACCTCATCTGGTTTTGCACTGCTGCTGTGAGCAGACTCACATCTGACCAAGCTACGGTATCATGCCATCATGTCGTCATCTTGTGAGGTTACGTGGCGCGAAGTATCTGTGACGTCGTCGTGACGTAATAAGAAGCTCCAAATTTCAGTCATCTCTAATGTCATGACTACCTCATATGGCGATATTATCACACGATGGTGATTTATTTTCATCTTTCGTGTTAAAGTGGCCGAGGCGTGGTGTGGGTAAGTCTCGCGTTTGATGAAGCACTTAAGGCTATCGTTTTAAATTAAGCGATTACCTATATAGTGCGCAAAGTGTAGCTGGCTCAGCTAATCGTGGGAACATCGCGAACACTGTACTATTTTCTTTCACTCATGATCTTACTTTCTTGTGTAAAGACGGTTGTATTTTTACACTCCTCGCAGAAATCGATTTTTTTGTTCGAATGCGTAATCCTAATTTATGATTTCAACCTTCATTTATACCAAGGAGAGTTTGTCATATTTGAAGAATAAATGATAACTTGAGTGTGACTGTTACGGAAATCATCGAGATTAACATGTGTTTGAAAACTTGCTGTTTATTACTAAAATATTTCTTTACATGAACCCGCCACAGCCTGAAACTAAAATAACAATGAAAACGAAAGCACAGGCGTAATCTGAAAACCTAATATACGCTGATTTAATACTTGTAGGTTGTGCCGAAGGTAACAAACCTCAAGGATGTGAATGAGGAGCGAAGCTTGGCCTGGCGTTATAAGTGCGAAAACGCGGTAGCTGTCACCACAGTCGGAAAATTGCATGTAGTGTAATAGCCATAAGTGGAATTTACGATCTTCCATTTCGCGACAAGCCGTGACTACGGCTGCGCTTCGTATCTTCAAGCACCAGGTGAAGCCAGGAAGTGGTATGAGGAGCGTAGGTCACCGTGGTTATATTAGCGTATTGTTGCGTTGTTTACTATGTTCCTGTTGCTTTCGCTTGTTTAGTGTCAACCCAACATATACGCTGTGTTTCGTTTCTGTTATCAGCTTTGTGACACACCGTAATAGTGAAATACGATTGCGAAGAAACAAAAAGATGCCCGACTGTAGATTAGACAAGAAAAGGGGGAGAGGGACTGGAGGTTGGGGTACACGTCGTTGGATCAAGAACAGGAAAGCAGCGTTGAGTTACGTGCGTCAAAACAAAACAGAAACATTGTACCATCTCAGGTACACTTTACTTGCCGCTTATTTCGAAAATGTCCCCCGTGAGAGAGCAGTGAAACCTAATATCTGATTTAGGGTGTTTTAGCACACCCCTTTAGGAAGACAGGCAATGATTTTGCACCTATTTCACCCATCTTGAGGTTGCAATCTGCTATAAAAAGCGAGAGACGATATCTGCCGCCTTTGTTTCAGTGCCTCCACGGCTGTTCACATGATCTGAGATTCAATTAGCCTGCGGAAGACAGCTCCCACTTAGGGCTGCCGTGCTTCGCGTGGCTGTCTCGGCAAGTGACACACAACGCACATAGAGACAGTGACAGCCAAGGGGATTTCATCGATAGCACGTTAGTCTATCCTGGGACAGCTACTAAGCCTGTGAAGGAGAACTGCTGCCTCAAGCTTTACGCTCCTTGTTACAGGTGTCAGACGGACTCTGACGATAAGG
Organism: Rhipicephalus microplus; assembly: GCF_043290135.1. Lineage (NCBI taxonomy): Eukaryota > Metazoa > Arthropoda > Arachnida > Ixodida > Ixodidae > Rhipicephalus > Rhipicephalus microplus. The sequence continues at coordinate 157,966,607 of NC_134705.1, forward strand.
TTGCCTATATTGGCAAACTGTGCAAAGTCCTATGGGGCTCAAGTGATTTAGATTGGCATCTCCCGCACAGAACCAGTGCCTCGCTTTTTCGCGGATCAACGAAAGGTAGCGAAGCGTTGCGGCGGGAAAGTAGACGGCAGGAGTAGAGGAAGGCTGAGGGTCGAGAGTGTTTGGAAACGGGTCATTTCTCCCGTGTCGGCTTGAATCACGGCAAGCTCAGTCAAAGAGGGCTCCATTATATGAAAGTGACTTGTGGATATCGACAAGCAAGCACTCCAGCAGAAATTGAGTTTCGCTGGAAGAACGTTTGAATAAGTGTACCTCGAAAAACGCAGCGCAGGGTCATTAAGCTTTGACCCAATAATAATGCTTGAGTGTTGTAAAAAACGCCTATCAAGGAAAAAAAAAGACGCTGTGAAAAACAAGCACTTGGTTATTTTCATTCTGAAGGGATGGATAGGCGAGGAAATTTTTTGTTGAGCTCATGTGTTTAACAAAGCACAGTAAAAACAATTTGATATCATTGCACATGAACTATATATACATATTCATGGATATATATTTTATTTGTTCATGTATAAATATGCATGCATGCGTATTTTTCTGCCTTTGATTCGAAGTGTAGTTTGCTCAAACATATCTTGTTTTAAGTGTTGCGTTTACACGATACATTAATACGATATCTGCAGCCAAATATCAAGCGGCAGAACCCTCCTTAAGCTGCATTAGCTCTTGGTCCTGTCTCGCGTTTTTTTCTTGTGAAAGTAACATAAAAATTATTGATGGATGTATTGATTGATTTTATGCGGCGAGGCTACATAGCTAATTTTGAAGCAGTAACTCTGCTGCCAGAATAATTTCCTCTAATGTATTCACTCTATGTGTTCGAATGCAACACACGGGACTAGAAACTTTCGTAGAATTTCATATCATTTATTTACCTTAATCTTTTCAGCTCTGGATTTTTTCATTTTGGTTGGATACATAATTGGACATGTTTTTCTCGTAAATAGGACCTCAGGAGGCCGCAAACAAAAAATTTAGCCCTTGGTGCAAGGACTTTTGAATTATTAACGTGGCATCAAACTAGATCACCAGGCCTCAGTATTTGGAAATTGCTTTTTTTCTGCACATAAATAGTGTACACAAAATGGGAACGAACGTCTTACAAGTCAGCCTAATACTCACTGAAACAGCTTCGTGACATTGACCCAAAAATGGCGCTTACCCACCTCACCATACGCGACTCGGCTTCACCGAAGACTTCGCTCGTGCTTCTTCTTCTTTGTGGCTGCTACCTCCACAAACATATCGCAATATTGATGTAATTTGCAATGGGTATCATTAAAGAACTATTCCCTAAGAATAAGCTGTATTGGTTAAGTTTCCGAGATAATAGGGGGAAATATTGTGCGGTGGTGTCAATTGACACCGCCAGGGCCGACAGGGTTAAGGAACTCTTAAAGGGCTTTCACAAAAAGGTGGGGAAATAAACCAAAAATTACACTATTTGTCTACGAAACAAGCTTGTTCTTTCTTCCATGAAGGCAGGGGAGGTGGCTATGAAAGCGATGTGGAGGGAAAGGCCGTTATAGTCTTTGGCAGTGCGATAGAAAAATGATGACGAGGAAGTTACAGTACGGGGACTTGGGTGAGCAACGATAGACAAATATCCCGAGCGATTAAACGCGCCCATCTGGTTCGCCGCCCATCTCGGCCAGGTGCCGGGTGCCCTATCCAACCTCAACGAGATCGCCCATGATGCAGCGCGAGCACTTACCGACCGCACCGCCACAGGGCAACCTCATCTTGCTGAGTTAGAGACCAATCGGGATGCACCCTTTACGTGCAATGACATAACAAAACACTTTTACCTGGAACGCCGCATTTTTCTACCCCCACATCCAAAAACTTAATAGACAGCAGGCATTAACTCTACGCCTAATAGAGACACACACGCATCCAAACCTTGCCACGCTTCACGTTTATTATCCCGATGCATACCCCAGCGACACATGCCCATCATGTGGACACACAGCGACACTCGCACACATGCTCTGGGAGTGTAGAACAACTCCTCCCGACTCTACCTCAAGCAAGTGGGAGAGGTCCCTCAGGAGCTCACTTCTCGCCGACCAGCAATGGGTCGTCCAGCAGGCCCATGAAGCGGCCGCCAGATACTCTCTGTGGGTCCCTACGTGGGAGAGGCCCGCTACGCGCTAAGCGCGTCCTGCAGGACAGAAATAAAGTTTTTTTCATTCCATTCCATTAAACGCGGAAATGTCACTTATACCTCTATATAAACCCATTGAAGTGTATGCGACGATGGCTATCACCCTATCTAGATTGGACGCGTTATTCGAAGGTCACAGGCTCTGTCCCGGCTGCCGGCAGGATACTTTTTCGTCCACCTTGCTTCCGTCACATTTACGTTACAATCACTTCCAATAACATCCACTATATAAGTAGGTCTTGGTATACCAGGGCCCTCGGCTGCTGACGTGAAAGTCGTGGGTTCGATTCCGGTTGTGGCGGTCCCACTTCGATGGAGGCGAAATGATAGATGCCCGTGTACCGTGTGAGGTCAGTGCGCGTTAGAGTATACCAGATGGTCAAAATTTGTGGAGCCGTCCTTCTGCAGCATTTATGATATTCATATGCTGTCTTTCTGCCGTGAAACCCCTCATATTATTATTATAACGTTCCTCATATCTTCCATGGCATCAGTGTCGGTTCTAATTAATATTGTGCCTAACACAGAAAACAAGCCCCTATGTTCACGCTTTTCACATGTCAGTATTGTTCAGTTGTGCATGACCTTTTCACAAATATTTGAACCTCTATACAGTCGCAAGAACTTTTTTTTTTCATTTCCTCAATCAGTAGTGTATTCTCGTTTTGTTACCAAATAATCGGTACAGTAATCTTTTTGCTAATTGAGTGTCCCGTGACTGTCCCTGACTTCGCGACTCCCCAGTTTGCTACGAGTAAGCTACTTTTGCTTCATGAGTTTATAATAAACTCAAGGGGCAGACAAAAGCCTGCTTTCTATACACGAGGTGGGATTGTGTCGCGTGCAGCCAAATCAATGCAGGTAGACACAGGTGTCATGGCTCACCTAAGTGCGGTCGCCACCTCTAGAACTTTCATTCACGCTCTCGATACAACTGCTGCACGTCATTCATGACCAATGAGCCAATACAGCAAATAGACGCGATTTTTTCACTAATGTTGAAGCAAAGTGCAAACGAGGTGCTCGCGAAGCCGCGACACAAGATATGTCAATCAGTTACTCTAGCACGCATATAGACGCTGTTCGATTCTGCGAACGTGCCCGTAGCGTTTCCCTTTGGCCACGAATCGTGCGAAATGCCGATCAATGTGTTGTCCCTGCGAATGTTATTGAATCGTCGACGCAGTCACGTCTTACAACTTTGATCCATACGTCGTCGCTGATGACATTTGCGTTCTGGAGACGACTAACTTTTTTCCATTTCTTTCTTTTTTCATTGAGCATTCTTTCCGCAACACTCTCCTTAGTATCCTTACAGTGTCGCGTCGGCATACCATTGGAATCTCGCTACGAAGCTCAAATTATCATGGTGACCTATTCACCATCAAATCTTGTGTGAGGAAATTATATAAATAAAATCAGCCAGCGGCATCCCGTAAGAACCGTTATGCGGCAAAAATGTAAAGGTTTGAGTGCCTGTGTTTGGCTAACGAGATCACGTGTGCCATCATGATCGTCATAATCATCATCATCACCACCATCATCATAATTGTCGTCGTCATCATCATCGTCAACTTATTAAGGATCAGCATCGTCTCGCTTTATTTCTTTACCATATCCACCACCATTCGTATTTTGTGACCTACATGACGCCGACTACTGCTACTACTGCTGCTGCTACTACTACTACTTCTACTTCTATTACTACTACTATAACTACACATACCCTTAATACTATGACTACTGCTCCTGCTACGAGCACTACAACTGTTACTATTCTTCCGACGACGACGGTGAGACCAGGGGTAGTGTATAGCAGTAAACGTATAACAGCAATGCCTAAGCTCTTACTTTTTCAGAACGTGAATATAAATGTATGCGCGTGACTGTTCCGGATTTCAAATTGAGCTCGTGTAAGTAAGCGAAGTGTGCATAGTGAGTTAATTTTCTTCACTTGTTTAGGTTGGCTATGTGTTTTTGCCTTTATTTGTTCACTTTGTCGTGAGGTGAGCATTTCTCTTTTTTTTTGCTAAAAAACATAGAAGAATGAAGTAGCCGTGGTGCTATAAGAACGTCTCCACAGAAAGGCTATTACAACATAGTGGTACAGATATTTCGTGTGCTCTGAGCAGCTTAATGCAGAGTTCTTTTGGTACATGCTCGTGATCTGCCCTAATTTACGGGAGTGCTGAGCAACAGTGAAGAACTTAAGTTCCTTCCCGAAATACAAAGAAATGAAATAAAGTTCCCGAACAATGAAGTGCTGTGCTCGACATTGTAATCTGGCAATCAAGGAGCAGTCATTCGTATCGGCTCCACCTTCGGTTTTCCGGTCGGTTGAAGCAGATGTTCTGTCTGAAGTCCTTGCGGTATTCTGCGTTTCTTGTGCGAGGCCTAATGGCGGTCTTTGTAGAGTGTCGTAATATTGATTCAGCATTCCCTGGCCTGGCAGTCGCGGAGGGAAGACGTGCCGTCCGACTGTGGAGTATAAATGAGATGGCTTCAGGAGTGGGTTTGTTCAGTTTTGTTTCTTCATTTCCTCGTATTTTGAGTACGAAGTTTATCTCTAGCATATTCGAGACCGGCTAAGCTCGAGGTGAACTTGACCCTGAAATATTCATTTTATTACGCGTTTCGAACACTTTGTGATGATTGTGAAGAGCGATGCTTTGCTGATTTTTTTTTCTTTGTTTTCTTTTGGAATACTTTGAAGTATAACCAATCCGCTGGCTTTTTCTGCTGTTTTAGGCTGCAACTATTAATTAGTGTCGAGTATACAACGTGTGACGTTTCTGCCAGGGCTGTTAGGCTTCTCCAGAATTTCAAACGATGATTGAAAACAATTGATTCACAAAAAGAAAGCTTCATGCAATAGCAACTCGACCATTGCATCACACCTGTACCATTTCATTGTTTTTTAGCGCAATGTAAAGCTGTAACTATAATTCCTATTGGCTCAAACAGACGCACCGTTAGGCAGAATATATCGTTCTATGCCAAAACAGTAAATATAAATTGATTGTTACAAGCGAGCTTAGTTTAACCACCGGAAATATTTATGCCACGACACAGCTTTTATCTGCACGAAACGAATCGCAGAACTCACAACATGGCAAAGTGTTGCTTATTAACTGCAAGCGCTGAATCTATGTTACTGGAACGATAGACTTACAAAAAAATGTGTTAAAAAGTGAATTTTCGCTTCTCTAACTTTTCTATGACTCCAACAGTTTCACATACCATGAGAGCCTAACGTAACTAACGCTTTGGCGAGTGGCCCAAGCCTGCTTTCTGGATTTCAAATCCCTGTCGTTCCATTACACGTTTGCTACAACTGCTAAGAATTTTTGCTTTATTAAACTTAGAGAATTAACTCAGAGTCGGTGATGTGCAATATAACCTCGCGCACTTCAGCCATCCCACAAAAGTGAATGTAACCTTGTTCTACAACCTCCATGGTTACTGTTATTGAAGTCGAAAGATTACATACGTAAGAAAGTCAAGGACGATGGAGTGAATGGCACACCAGCAGCTTGTAATTCAATATGACCAAAATATGGCCTGACTCATTTAGCAAACACGGTCGTTGCAGAAACCGAAGAGACATTCGTGTGATCTGTGCCTTCAGAACCTGCACTCCGACGAAACATATAAGCGTGTGAGCACGGATGGCAATAATTCGCAGGGTGGAGTACGGAACCGAAAGCGGGCTGCACCAGCCCAGTTAAAAGCAGGTGGGGCGACAACTTTATTGCGTTCTTTTGAACTGCGCGCCATTTGACGGGTGAGAGTCAACTTCACCCTGCCCAACTAAATCACTGTCAAGCTGTACGTACCACAAACGGTAAATAGTCTATGTAAGTAGTTAACCGTCAGTGGGTTGGCATTTGTGTGGAAAGTGACCGAATGTTTAAAGGCGTCGCAGCGAGGAGTGTAAAGTCACAGGTTTGAATTCTACGTTGGACTTTCGAAAAACATTTTTGTGTGTACTAATTTTTTAGGGTTAGGGTTACTTATAAAAGTGTTCATCATTATATATATATATATTACACAATATTAACAATATATACACAATATTAATGACATTATTCATTAACGAGGGTCTTTTACTGGCAGACTTGGTGCCTCTAGGTTGTATACGGGGGACTATTGGTCAGCTGCCAGTTAGGAATGAGTTCACGTGCTACGTGACGCCAAACAGGCTCATAAAGAGTGTACCACACTCGCCGCCATGGCTGCTAGTGGCGCTGACTGACACTCCCACGTTTAAATTGACATAGATACCCAATAAAGTAGCTGGGGGGATAGCTGTCGTGTTAGCGCAGTGGTAGAGCATCGAACGCGTTATTCGAAGGTCGCAGGTTCGGATCCTGCCCACGGCAAGTTATCTTTTCACCCACTTTTCTTTCTTCTCATTTACATTACAATTGGCCTAATAACTCCCCCATACCTTCCTTGGCATTATTGTCTGTTAGATGTCATATATATATATATATATATATATATATATATATATATATATATTGATGATGATATATATATATATATATATATATATATATATATATATATATATATATATATATATATATTAGTTTTGTTCGTGAAAGTACTTTTGCTTTTGTATTTGCTGGTGCTTGAAGATGTACGTTGCCAAATTGGAGCATTCATTCGCTCCATTCAGTGTCGTTTTGTGCGGAGAGACTTCGCGTGGCCTTGGCGGTGCTGCATCGAATTGAATGGCCCGAGAAAAGAAACAAACAGCGAATTGAACGTCACACTTTACGGATTCATGGCTTTGACATCGTTCACCACCTCTTTCCTTTGCAGTGTTCTTTTGCGGCTATTCGACCAAGGCTATTTAAAATTCATGCGACCTGCTTCGGTTCTTGTCGCCACGAATGCTTTCAGGACATTTGGCAGTCTCGGAGATGGGAAAAAAATTTCAAGGTCAATACAATGTAGAGACACCCTACGACAACGTAAACGGCGGTATTTTGAATGAAGTCTCAATGCTCGACTGAATCCTTTGAAGTGGCCCCTACTCGGCCACGTCTGCCCTCGCAGCGAAGTGGCGTATCGTCGCTCTTGTGAATTACACCAGTCAGTCGCAGTGAGCGGAGACTGTGTTGCGAGGCATGCACATATAGGCTAAGCAAGCCTGCGAATGCTATAGGAGTAAATTAATATTATTCGCGAAGCATTCTCTGGACGCTCAATTTACGAATTCTATTCTGGACGTTACGCTACTGCAAGAGTGATTTCAAGAATTTTCTCATCAGGAATTGACAGCAAGCCTAGATTTGACATGTTCGCTTTGATTTTAAAGACGATAATCTTTCTTGCGGACCGTCGACGAAAAAATTTTGGTCTGTCAGGTTATCTGTCTGTCTGTACATTTGTCTGTTTGTCCACCCTAACGATACTTCAAACGACATTTAACGGCCAACCCCATCCGCAGCGTTCACCAATATTGCTCAAGGTTTAGCGTTCATAGTTGTGCGACTGTCAATAAAAAAGCAAATATTGCGCATATCTGAGGCGCCACAACAGCATGTTCATGTTTTGTATGTCTGCCTTTATACTAGAATAGGCACACACACAAGTAACTCTAAGGACTGTAGCGTTTAACGCGCTGCGCTAACAGTGCAACGCGATCCTGAAGAGGGTGTTTCCAACGCTTTGCTACGATGGCACGGTGGTGGCACCTGCCCGTCGCTTTGCATTCTACACCTTATCACCTCCGTGACTGGCACGCATCTTTCTCCGCGGTCGCGCACGCCTTCGTTTGCGAAGATAATTGCCAGATGGCGCTTGTGTCTAACGTGCCTAGATGCGCTTGTTCGCCTGTGCTACACGCTCGAGGCAATCTAACGCAGTGCCTTGAGAGTACCATTCACCGATTTTTTGCGCAGAACATCAAATAAACGTTTCGTTCACTCTCTCCAGACACAAGACTATCGTCTTTCGACGACATTTACAGTGTAACATGTAGATCCGGGCCAATGTCCTTACGTGCTCACTTCTTTACCTGGCAGAGCGTTATTCATGTTATCATGCGCTATCTGGCGCTACCAACTAAACTATCCAAATGTTTACTTTAGTTTCAAGCTTTTATTTTCTCACCTTCTCACCTTTAACTTTCACTTTTTTATGAATGGTAACTTGAGTCAAACTAGTTTGTCTACCAGTCTTAACTCTCCAGTTTCACCGGTTCACTATTTAGCCTCTTTGACCACATATTCTCTCATTGACTTCCCTAGCTCTACTTCCGTTCGACTTCATGAATTGCAAGTACTCCTAAGAATAAAATAAGGAACTTCGTACTCAGTTCGCAATATGAGAAGTGCCGCATACGTTGGCCAGGGACCCGTCCCCGAAGAGCAAATCTGATAATTTGCTCCCGCCCTCTCTTAGATGTTATTAGGTTCAGTTCATGACCCCAAATATAACACAGAAGATGCAGTTCCACATTAGGCAAAATGAAGCACCCCCTTCATACTTCTCTTCTGCTCGCTCACTGTATTTTTCTCGATTGTAAAAGAAAGTGCGGAATGTTAATTTCATGATGGTCCTAAATAAACGTTCGGGACAACAGTAAAACTTATACAATTTTGAGAACGAACTAAAGTGAGTAATAATCACAATAGTAAATAGCACATTTCAGCTGAAATAATTTTAGGTGCTCCTCTTACACTTCTTTTTTTTTCGTGTTACGTGTATGACATTTTCTCTAACTAGCTGCTGATTTGCTCCATTGGCGAAAACAGTTTAGGGCTCATTTTGAATAGGCACTAATAGTTTTCTCAACTGCACTCATCAGAACTCACAAAAAATTTACCCACCCAGACTCGCTCTGACTTAAATTCATGGCTCGATCTGAGTCTGACTATAAGTCTGAGTGAGTCGACTCAAAAGTGAGTTTGCCGACCAATGCATTTTACTACGCAATGTGCGCCAAGCTCCAGATATGAAGGCGCGGATCCGTGTCCTACTTCATACTTTACAGCAAAAACGTGTGACCCTTTCTTAATGCGAATGCCCTCGTCATAACCGTCATTTAGAAGTTTGGATGCCCTCTAATAGTACCTCTTAGGGTTTCACGTCCAAAAATCACGATACGATTATGAAATACTCTGTAGTGGAGGGCTTCGGAAGTTTTGACCACATGTAGTTCTTTAACGTACACCTTATTCTAAGTACAAGGGCTTGCCTCGAGCATTTTATTGTTACATTCTCACTTCCATTGAAATTGTGACCATGGTGGCCGGGACTCAATATTGTGACCTGCCAGTCAGTTGTCGAGCAGCAGTAATACGGAAAGACGGGCTAGTTGATTTTGCTGCATAAATCAGTACGACTGATTATTGCGGCCAAGAGTATACTCGAATCAGGTGATCCTTGTGTCAGCGTAGCCTCCGTTTCATTATCGCCAAAAGAGTTACGCTACTTTAGTGCGGCTGCGCATTGAGGTATGGTGAGAGCGCGCATAATTCTCTTTCGACACAAACTTTTGTTGGAAGTGGCGCTTCCGTGCTTGTATATTGCCTGTCTTCGTCCGTGTCGTATTCGCGCCTTGAACTTCAGGTATGTCGCACACCCAAGATGTGTCTGGGGGGCTTATTCTGTTTCTGCTGCCAGCATGTTTACTCTAATATAAAGCTGATGCACTGAGCGTGCTGAAATAGATTTTCCCATTTTAAGCCCTTTCGAAAACTGCTTTATTTTTCTGAAACTGCCGTGAACTTTGATAACTTCGCACCAAGCTCTTGTTTTGAAGTAAATGACGTAGACGCGAAATGCTCTGTCATCCTTTTATTTGCATGGAACATACCCCTGTGTTTAGCAGAACAAAAAGCCGACATATACACCTCTTGCACAGACGTAAATTAGCTGACTGAAACCCAGAAATTTTATTCCGAGGCAGTTCTTATTTTCATTCAAATGTGGCGATAAGAAAAAGCGGATTGACGTGGGGTCGAGTGTATACGTTCTGGCGTTTGTTTTATATTGCGTATGAGTGGAGAAAACCTTTTAGGAGACCGAGAGCACGAAATAAAGAATAGCTGTCATTGAAGGAACCAATGCTTTCAATTGTATATACTTGGCAATCTTCAATCTAAAACTGTTCCACCCGTCTTCACTATTCGCGCAGCGACCAGACATTGTTTCCGGTTAGCGTATAGCTTCAGCGCAAGCAATTCGCAGCGTAGATAAACAGACGCATCAAGCTAACCTTTGTGGAAGCTAGTCAAAAGCCTTTCAGTAAAAGCCGCAATCGTAAAGATTGGGCACATCGCGTTGGCAGATGTGTTTTCATTCATTTGTCATATTGGTGCTGAACGGGATATGGAAGGTTTCATTGGCTAAGAAATGAAACACTATATCCAACCTACCTTCTGCATGTCCGAAGTGTTCGTAGCGTTTGGTCTATTCTGATTTTTTTATTGTTACATATATTTTATTCTTGTATATATACACATACTTTATCAGACCAATTGCAAGGCGACCATTAAATGTTTGCAAGTTACTGCTAATTCGCCACTGCAGAAAGCGCTCCATGTGCTAGCAACACTGGTAAAAAAACAAAGATGGCTCCGCCTAACAGTTTTAACGGAGCACTTTCACTTGGCGCTGTGCTGAAATTTCTTGATTGTGGCATCGCATCGCATTGCATCGTCGAAGACGAAAAGGTGCTGGCCACAGACCGCCTCATTCTCATCGGCAGCGTAGGTAGTTGCGGTGTTCGCGCATATATGGAGCCCCTTCGGCGAACCGTATTAGACTTACTTCAAGTTGAAGACCCTGTCTAGCCCGGCCGCGGTTGAAGAAGGCAACTGCTCAGGTGTAGCGGGCCTCTCCGAAAGGTGCTAGTGCTTTTGCACTGTGTTTCTACGCTGATGCAGGCAAGGCTTTATCAGTTTTCGAGGTAGCTACGCTGCGATGCGTGTTGCGTGTATATTCCATTGCATGACTTTCATTGAATTTCGTTGTCCAGTCAAAAGCGTATGCGCCCGCCGTTTACTTGATGGCAGAACGGAGCTAGGCCTGGGCCAGTGTATCTTGAGTACTGGCAATTAGTAGTTTAGATTGTAATGCCTGCCCGCTGGTCACCGGATCAAATTCCGGCAACGGCGGCTGCATTTTCGATGGCGGCGAAAATACAGTATAGGCCCCTGTGCTCACATTGGGGTTCACGTTAAAGAACCCCAAAAGGTCGAAATGTCCAGAGCCCTCGACTACGGCGCCTCTCATAATCATATATGGTGGTTTCGGGACGTTCAACCCCGCAAATCGATTAAATCAGTGTATAATCTGATAAGAATTCGCCTTTGTTTCGGTTCACCGATTCATGTTATTAGGAATGATTTTTTTTTTGTTAAAGATGGAGATGACGATTTTCGCTAATAACCAATGACACCGACCCCAACGTCATTGCCGAAATTTCTTCGTAACGAGCTTTTTAACGCTTGCGCCTTGACAACTCACCTTCGATACATTTAGGGTCCATGTAAATGATCAGAGAATAAATAAATGAAAAAGTTCACACCAGTTGCCGTCAAATATGAGCCAACAGGTGCATGTTTCATCGTACTTGTTTTCGGAATTATTACACGCTCCTAGTTTGCAAAGTTTTCAATAGTAGCTTTAGGAAACACTACATTAGAGTAAGCGCAAGAAGCGCAGAAGTGAATTGGTAGGTCACCTGAAGGCATGCACGAAGTTCGTTTTGACTAGTAGCAGTACAACTAATATTGAACTCCGCCACGCTGTTGTAGTGGCTAAGACACTCGGCGCCTGACCCGAAGATTGCAGCATTTAACCGTGGCTGCATTTTCAATTGAGCCGAAAATGTTCGAGGACCATGCGCTTAGGTTTCCTTGCAACCTAAAAAAAACCCATTTCCCCCATCCCTCTCCCATGCGCAGGGTAGTAAACCGGCTGCCTATAGGCTGGTTAACCTCCTTGCCTTTATTTCCCTCTATTTTCCTTCCTTCCTAAAAAAAAAACCCAGGTGATTGACATTTCCGGAGGCCTCCATTACGGCATTTCTCATAATATGGTAATTTTGGGATGTTAAACGCCAACAATTAGTATTATAATCAGCCTAACACACGCCTACCCACCTGTGATTGCCGGCTTCTTCGCATGCCACAACCAACCTTTCCGGTGGCGTAACTACGCATGCCATCGGTGATGCAGCGTCACGTATGATTCTGGGCAGGTATGTCTTGATTGTCGATCGCAGGTAAGCATACCTGCGAAATTGCTCGGCAACTGTTTTGACCCCCGACGCAATCAGTGGAACGAGAACACTCTTACCGAAAACCCAGATCAAGGATTCCTTTGTGGTCTGCCAGAATCCTCCTGCACGGTCATGTGTGATGTAGAAGTTTCAGACAAAAACTTGTGCATTCATTTGACGCATATCGCATAGCTATTCTTGCAATCAAAAGCACTTTTGTATTTGGTTTTTTCGTTGCTGTTGTGACGATTTATTTGTTTATAATAATGACACTTCGTTTGCGCAACGTCAGGCTTTTGTTTTAAACAATACAAAGACAAAAAGTATTGGTGAACTTTCCCGACCTACGCACAGCATGCGTCTTGTGAATTCTGGCATGACTATAATAATGAATAAGAAGTGGAATTGAAGCTGATCAGAAAACAGTGAACGTATTGACTGTGTAAGACAAAGAGAGCGATGAGATTTCATATTTGGATAAATTCCTGCATCACTGAAGTGTCTACTCGACGTCTGTATGTCTTATCATACAGAATATATAGGACGCAGGAGAGGGAGAGAGAGAGAGAAATAAATAAAAGGAAGAGACAGGGAGGTTAACCCAGACGAACTGGTTTGCTACCCTGTACGGGGTGGGGAAGAGGGTTGGAACGACAACTTAAAAAAATCTGCGGCTAACTTACAATCATCGTCTTACTCATTTAAAAGCTGAAAAGCTCACACGCCGAAAAAAATGTTGGCCACGTACTCGAGCTTAAAACTGCAAATAAATTAAGACCCGTATTCAATAAAAGGACATAAATTTCGCGAATATAAGTTATGAATGCGCGAGAAAGCAAAAAAAAATCAGAAAAAGTTAGGGAAAGTGTCAAAAATCACAGTTTTTAAAAGTTGCGCTTCTCTGCGTAAATGATTCTTGTGGGAACGAAGCTATTGTTTTTTTGCATACTCGTTTCACCTACTTCAGCAGAGATACATCACTATAACGCCACAAATACACACGAAAATTCAGAGGCTGCATTTGCAAGCCCAGCCTAGAAGTGCTGCCGTCACTTCGAGCTTAAATCTTCGGCAATTTGGGGGCTGCGCAAAACGCATCGATCACACCATGTTTCAGCCATGCCACTTATGCAGTTACCGTGCCATACTCATGCAATAAACTTCATTTGAAAAACGCATTATAACGACACTCAACTTACTTCTTTCCCTTATTGTTGCTGTTGACTGACTAAGGCCCTATTTCTTGAAAAGAATGGCGTGATTGAAGTCATTAGCACGTGGCAAACTCAGGCTTTCCTTCTAGAATAAAACGTAAGTAGAAAAGCCTATGCTGAAAACAAAAATTTGGCGCCCCTTGAGCTTCGCCTTAAAGAGTTGCATGCGATAGCGAAATTCTGACTCTTGTGCGCTGTTGAATTGCCAAGTGCATACTTAATAATATGTTTTGTCACACACACACGCACTCACACAGGCGCACAAAAACGTGCACGCGCGCAAGCCCGACGTATCTGTACTAATGGTACAGGTTTTCGATCTATTTAACAGCACCTAAAAACAACTTCATAAACACTTTGTACAGTGATATACTCACATGGTCCTGTACTATAAACTGTGTGTATGTGTGACACTTGTATTCGTAAATGGTCACATTCGGCCGGCCGTCTTCAGTTAGTTATCTGGAAATTGTTTGACTTGTTCTTTTGGAGACCTCTTCCGGCCAACCGCAGCAGACATCGCCTTATGATCGGTCAAATGGCAACTGCAATACTGCAGCACTGCAAATATCTGCAGTCAAACACGCGCGCGCGAGCACAATTGGTATATACAGGTATTTGATCTAAAGCAATAGTTGCATGGCCTCTAAGATACACGCCGCACGCTTGCTACCTCGGACGCCATAGTTTCACAATGCCTCACAGATAGCAGCACATTATCTAGCATTTGCTGTTTACTAGATGAACGCCTCTGGAAAGGCGTATGCTTTCCACTAGGTGGACATAGTTGTCCATCTTTAGAGCTGTTTCAAAGTTCCTGTGTGTATTTTAGCGGCGATGATGCACTACTCCGGCCTTTTCGGACGTAGTTTCATGGCCTCCCAAATGTGCCTACAAATCGCCGAATGGGCTCGTTTTCATCGTGACATATGTCGAACAAAATGAATTTAGGCGACTACTTCCGCTTCATGACATTTGTATAGTGCTTTTTCTTGAAGCAGTTGTGAGCGGCATCTTGGCTTTGTGGTAGGACAACTGCTTGCCACGCGAATGACCAGGCTTCGATCCTCAATGAGAACAAATATTTTATTATTGATTTAGTTTGCTTTTTTGGATTTTTCGCCCATGAACGAATTTTCACTCACAACCGATGGTGCCGATGCCGACGGCGAAATTTGTGCGACACGAGCTTTCTAACCCTATCACGTTTTCATTGAACTGACTCGCATGAAATCTGTGAGTGTAGGCAAAAAGAAAGCACGTTCATCTACAAATATGCTTCATCGAAATTGAAAAATTGTATACAGATTCAGCACGAAAAGGAGTGCCCATAATCATAGCCCATTTGAAGCCACTGATCAGTTTGTGACAAATTACGAAAGCAGTATATAAGAAGCACGACTTTGGAAAAAGAAAATTCCGGCAGATCACGCGAATTGTCGGAATCCACGTCATTTGATGAATACGTGGTACTAAAGATGAATACGTTATCGATTATGTGATGGAATCAGTTCAGCAACACGATTTATCATCATCACGGTCCACCTTTCATTTATTCAACTTATTCACTAAAGTTTTTTGCATAAAATATTTACATACAGTTACGAGAGCTACCCCAAAATTCTGTCCTCTGTGGGAGATCAGTGGTTAGAGTGCTCGGCTGCTGCCCCGAAGGTCACTGGTTCGATACCGGTTGTGGCGTTTGCAGTTCTTTGGATGCGAAATGGTAAAATCCCGTGTACTTTGTAGTGTCAGTGCACGTTAAAGAACAGCAAATGGTCAAAATTTTCGAAGCCATTCACATATAGGGCATGTATCGTAATCATGTCGTGGTTTTGATACGCACAGTACCCAACTATTGTTACGCCAAAGTTTTATAACAGCATTGGAAGGCGAAGCAAGAGGTGCAGCTGTGATGCTTCGTCAAGTAGATGGTAAGCGTATGAGAGCGACACCCCAATGTCGACTACTCTATCGAGGTCAGTGTAGCGGTATGGCCATCGACGTGAAGCTCTCTTCTAGGGCACTAAATATGAATTACATCACACAGTTAAGTTCGGCAGGAAAACTATATGAGAAAACATTATACACACAGGTTCACCCGTTCTATCATTCAAACTCTATCAATGAAACATTCGGCCGATCCCACGTACTTTGAGAATTGATGTTATGCCGAGCATGTGGAGGGAATGTGGCTGTAATGATTGGAACCAAATTCATTCTCATTAAAGCAACATATTGTACTCGTCTTACTTTTCCATTTGTGGGTGCTTATTTCCTAAAGACTTGGTTTACGCCATTTCCGACAAGGAAAGACATCAGTGAAGGCTTGTTGGTCCCCAAATATAGACAATTTCATAGATGATTTTCATGTTTTACTGATGTGGCCTCGTCGATCTCTGGAACATTTTCAAGCATGCGCCCTCCACCAGCCATGACATCTGACGTCACTTACTTTTCACCGGCGTCTCCTGCCGTGCAGACGTGCGCATGGATACCTACGACGTTCGAGAAAGCAGAATCGCTAAGCCTGAACGAGGCTTGCCGTTCATTTTCTTGGCGATAGCATGAAGGAGGCCGTGTTTCTCACAGTTTGTGAAGTGCTGCTTAGTGATGCAATGCGCTTCGTTCACTGGATGTTCATACAGCTTGTACCTGCAAGCTTTCGTAGTGGTATACGATGCTGCATGCCTGACTGTCACGGAAATTGTGACAATTATTCAAAATTTTGGGTGTTTTCGTCTCCAAGCACGATCGAAAAGCTGAAAATGAGAGCCCGCCGTTAAACGAAGGGACAACGATATCCATCGTGCTCGTCATTCGAAGGTATGTGTATATCTTTACTACTTAGTTTGAGTCCTTTCAAAACAGCAGTGTCACCATATTCAGTATTTACTGCAAAATAATGATCCGTGCGTTTCTGGCTTGTTAGCGCCATGGGCTTGGCCTTGACGGGTGTATTTTTGTTTTTTCTAACACTCGCAATGACTGCGCTGCTCTACTGTTACGAGATGCACTATCACTTTTTTCGCAATATCTTGAGTGGCACCGTTTTCTTCGACAGAGCCAAAACGTACGCTGAGATCACGCACACGACAAAAGTGACCTTAAGGTTGTTGTCGCAATATACTTACTGCTCAGAGGTTTGGCGAGGAAGTCCTTGATGCCAGTATAAGACCTGCGTGGTAGTGTGTCAGCTTTCGTGCTTCTTCGCTGCAAATATAAGTGATCTTGTTAACAAAAAAATACTGAAAGGGACACATTTTCGGAATGTGGCTTTCTGCCCGTGTACTACCGGCATCAAATGAAACGTAAACAGCGGAGCACGTGGCACAAGCCTTATCAACGGCCTAGTGCTTGATGTCTGCCAGTCAGTGGCACAGACAGGCCCGCACATCCGTTGTGGAAGCACTGCACGATCCCTCTATAGTGCAATATTTCTGTTTGTGTTCCAGGTATGGTATTTGAAAAGAACAAAGTTTTAAAAAATACAGAAATTAAACTACCAAAGCCGAACGAGTATTGTAGCACTGCTTGTCATCACGGAGTCGATCATTACGGAAGGCCTGGCAAATTCTATTTATAGTCGACAAAGGTCAGTTCATAATGCTGGCAATTTCACGCTGTTTAACTTCGGGCCGGTAAAGCGAAACGTTTCGCACGCTCTCTTCCGAAGAAACGCTCGGCATTTACAGTCAAAATGAAGCCTTTTCTGGTCGTTCTCTGAAAGAAGGTGTGCGTGAAGCAGCGCTGGCGAACGAGATACAACAGTCGTTGGAACATCAACTGTAAACCGATTATACTTTTCTTTTTGCTTTATCGTGCCCAGACACCGATTGCACTGCGACGCTGCAGTAAAAGCAAAGAATTGTGAGTGATACGATCAAAAGCGCTCGGCACGCCCACGATTTCCACAATTGTCACCATACGAAAACTAGAGCAGAAACGGAAATAAAGCACTCTAGGTGGTGGATCGCGCAGTGCTGCCAAACCGGATGTGCACACCTGTCAATGAAGATGGCGGAACGGCGAGCACTATACTGTTTCTAATGCTTGAAACACGCACACCGCTGTTCGGGTTTCATTTGACGCCGATAGTACCTCTTATAGCCTGCTTGCTAGTATGGTCACTTGTATGTACATGTGCCACCACTCGTGGGTGCGCATAGAACCAATGTGTTGCATTCTGGTATAGAGCGAGGGGAAGAACACCCACGAAGCAGGATCACTCCTTCCTGTCACCACAGTGTCTGCATGTAGTTCACCATGTGTACAATGCCAGCGTGGGGCTGCAAGGCTCATGCACATACGCATGTCGATCGCACTGGCTTGCCGCTGTGCAACACATTTATTGCGGCGCCAGCAGACGACCCTCTCGTTCTTCTCGCTTAGGCGGTGCAGTACGCATACTGTGGAAGACACAAGATTCAGTTGGGAGATTGCGTTTTGCGTGCGTTCGTATACCTGATAAACATCTGCATAAACTATTGAAAGTTTTCTTGGTGATTTTGCCTCGACAAGAAAGAATATGAGTGGCAGGCTTGCCTTCATGCAACATAGAAATATTATTATGTATTAGTGTCACTAGGGCGAACTGTGGCCTATAGTTGAATACATATGGTAAAAGCGTGACTGTTCTTCCGTGGCCGACAGCTCTACAATACTTCGCCACGCAGAATAGCCGCAATACTGGCTGCTCGGGGCGACGCAAGAAAATGCTAACTGACTGTTTCGGTGCTATACGGAAACAGGCTGGTCGCTGCCGCTTTTCTTTTTCGTTGTGGCAAAAAGTGGGGGACCCTTAAGCTTCGGCTTTGAGATGAACGCACTAGCGAAATCCGGCCCCTAGTGCACCCTTCAACCGCTAAGTGCATACTTATTCTTATATTTCGTTACAAACACACACAATCACACAGTAGATTGTACCAGCACGCGCACGCGAATGGTACATACAGGTTTTTGACCTAAAGCAAGGATAGCGTGACCTCCAAGACACATGCCGCGCACTTGCCATCTCGGAGGCCGTAAACAGTCTTAATGCCTCACAGCTAGGTAGCAGCACATTATCTAGCGTTTGCTCTTTGCTTGATCAACGCCTCTGGAATGGCATGATATGTTTTCCGCTAGATGGACATAGTTGTCCAGTTTTAGAGCTGTTCGTAAGTTCCTGTGTGTTTTTAGCTGCGATGGCTGCACTATCCCGGCCTTTTTTGACGTAGTTTGAGGCCTCCTAAAAGAACACAAGATCGCCGAATGGGCTCGTTTGCATCGTGACACCTGTAGAATAAAATGCATAAAGGTATCCTAAAACACTTTTTCGAGTAACCATGGAATGAGGTCACTAGAAGAGCTTACTGCATCACGAATTCTACGCCGCGAAAATTTTAAGAATCCGTCCAGTGCGAGTGGAGTTACGAAGGTTTGTCACATGCTGCAATTGCATTATCTCTTCTCTCGCCTTGTCGAAAGCGCTGGAAGCTAAGCATAGAGAGATGGCAGAAACAAAGAAACTAAGTTACCCGCACCTCGTCACCTTGAGCACTTTTTTTTTTCTTCGAATGCGTGGCTTCTTCGGTGCGATCGCGCGTGCATGCGTGGACAAGTAGCGGCCTCCCGCGGCGATCTCTGTAACTTGTTTTTTCGCTCACGCAAGATTTTTCACTCACAACCAACAGGGCCGACGCTGATGGCAGGATTTCTGCGTCACGAGCCCTCTAACGCTATCGCGTTAAAAGCGTGACAAACTTTATATGCTTTTGTGCAGTTGTTTATCGTGTCTATGAACACATGTCAGGCTGAGTACCTTAGCTGTATCCCATTTCTTACTTTGCGCAGCCTACGTGCCCCATCGTCGGAGGATGCAGATCGAAAGCGTCATCTGCTTAAGTGGTGCGCACCATCCACTCAATTCAGGCTGCATGCATGTGAAAGCGCGCAGGCCATGCAGCACCACGCTGACAGTTTGTGCTTTGTGAACTCAATGCCGACTCTTTAACGACCGGAAGGAGCAATCGTGCTCCTTAGTTGTTTTCTCCCTCACTCTACCCCACAATGCAACACCCTGGTTCTGCGAACGCCCACAAAGGGCTGCCCATGCAAGGGCGGCCATGCGCTACGAGTGTCTTGTTTCAATCCACGAGTACTGCACCAGTTTGTCCTTGAGATACTCTACCAATGGCACCAGGGTTGGCTTAAGAAAACAGATACCCATCAGTCAAAGAAGATCAAGGGCCTCAAAAATAAAATATGTTTATTTGTACTTTAGTCAAGGTAAATTCTCACTTCACATACGTTTACAAATATTTATGGCCGTCCGTAATCAGTTTGTTATTTCTTAAAAAAACAACGTAGGCTTCTTGCAACACCTTCATATCTATGGTTAGGAAAAGGAGAGGTCAGCTAGGGCTTTGCGTGCTTCTATCTTCGTTGTTAATTTTCTTCAGCAGCTGTGGTGACTAATCATAGGCGGTACTCTAATTGACCATCTGTGAACTACTTTTTTTCATTTATTTAATGAAAGTATGCACTGCTTCACTTATTTCAGCCATATCTGAGTAAATTTGAAAGCCTAAGTCTCTCGTACATTGTAATTTAGTAAACAGGAGGATTTGGTGCAGAATATTTGAATACAAAATAGTTTTTTTGCCGGCGTCCCCCAAGACTTTATTCACGTATTTCCATAGCAGAAATGACGTCAAAAAATACACATGACAAAAGGTAACGTCAGTGGTAGTCGAACGAATTACCTCTCCGTCCACGACAGCAGGTGCCGGGTACGCTATTCGTGACGCCTGGTAGTTCAATGGTTTGGATGGTGTTGCTGACATTTCTGGAAAAGTGAGGATTACTTCACTTGTTGATCAAGCTTCATTTTTGCCAAAAAGCCGCGCGTTCGATGGAGCCTGTTTGTGCCTATTTATCAACTTGGCTGTTTGGTCCTTTTTTCTTGCGCCGTTCCGCAATCAGGGTGTTGCACTTCATTATCCTAATCTCGTGCCTTTCACTATCCACGTAATTGATTGAGCTGCGCGTTACCCTAAAACATGTTGCAAACTCTACGTTTTACCGAGCTTGATGCATTTATCCATCGGTTTTTTATTGTTTTCACTGCATAGGGCTATTGCCAACGTCAATATTCCGACTAGAATCTCTTTTTCCTTTTATCCTGCGCTGTTTCACCTAGGGTGGTGTTCACTGCCTCTAATGACTATGTGGGGACTAAGGAACTCGACTACATATCCCCGCACCATTTCCATGCGAAATGAACAAGGCAGCAGCTTCAAGGGCTACCGTTGCAAGTCTCTTCTTGGGCACTTGCGTCGGCGTGCAATCGGATTTCCGCTGTGCACCGCTAAGAGAAGATGCTGGTCGAAGGTATCACGCACGCGCGTAGACTAAACACAAGTACACAAGAGCTCCCACAAGTGTATACCGGCGGGCCACTGGAGAACGGAAATAGCGGAAGCGGAGCGAAAAGCACTAGATCCGAAGGCATTGATAGCTGCTCCCTGATTGATGGCTTCGGTTCCAGGTGTTCGAGGCCAGAACGCCGAATCAATTGGCGTAAAGCTCAAAAGAAGGAAATGAATCGAGCTCAGTTCTCCAGATATTTCCGTAAAAATACGCAACAAAAAATAATAGATACGCATACGCGAGAAACGAACACCACTGAGAAAGGCTAGCGCTTTCTACCCGTTCGCGTCTTGTGCAAGAGTATATCTCTTCATGAAGGAGTGAAATGATGTTGAAGTATGAACAAGACATTGACGAAAAATTCCTCGCAACGAATATATATATATATATATATATATATATATATATATATATATATCAGTTCAGTGGTCGACGTGCCATCGTGTCCGTGTATTTTAGATTCGTAGCTTAGGTGGAAACATTTTTTATGAATTAACACTTATATGCTACGACTGATAGGTTCGACCTAAAACACACACTGACGCAGCTAAAATGCATGCTTGGTTGTGTCAGTACGGCAAACTAGAAATTGGAATAGCTCAAATGACGGGAGGAGTATGACAAGAAACCAGACAAAAGTGCTGTAACTCGCACGTTTAGCGCTGTCGTGTTTCAGAGTGAGCAAGAAACCGAGCTTTTTTTTAACTGAGTAGAGCTCTTTAGTCATTTACGGGCAATTTCAGTTTTATTGAAGATAATACGTGCTGTTTTCAGAGAGATATTACTCATTGGTTCACAATTGAAAAGTAGAGACTCTGAAATTCACAAACTGCCCTCAACTCATTCTAAAAAATTGTTCCCAAAAAGTTTCAATTAATTTTGTCGCAGCAGCCATTGATAAACTATTCTGAGGTTAAAAACATCAGAATAATATCTTCGATGTATATGTGGGCTCAAATAATTTGTGAGTGGTGTGAATTTTTAAAATAAACCTAATGTTTTAGATAGTGCTGTGGTTTCCGGACGTGCCTTAACTGCATATGTTGTTTTGCGCTGAATTAAAGGTGCCTAAAGTATGGTAAGCAGACCATTCTTGGTACGGGTTGTTAAGCTTTCGTATTAATTGAACAGCGCTAGTTCGTATTCGTTGCGTGGTACAAAAATGTTGTGATGGGGTGCAATTAGAGTTTTCCTAGATCGCTTATCAAATATCAGATAGTTACTGTTCGAATAAACTGCCATGGCAGGACAGTGGTGTGTTTTGTCGCAAAGAGAGGGGGCGATCAGAGGGCTGCGTGATTCTCCAGAGGTTTTATATTAGTCCGTGTGAGATCACTACGCGGCACTACGCACATAAGCCTCCAGTTGAAATTCTCAGTTAAAAAAAAGTTTTCGGGAGTTTTGTAAAGCAATATGGAACTTACGCAGTTAAAATTAAATACGCCTGACGGAACCGACTCGGTCCACTTGCGCTTCTTCTGACAACACAATGTGAGGTTCACCACGTTTAGTTCCTCACGGTGAGGCTGTGGTTAAAAGAAAAATTTGTTTAATCTGAGCAGTCGTGAAAGCTTCAAGTAAAGACAAAGTGTTTGGAAATACGCTGTTTATCTCCACATATATCTCCACGTATATGTATTTATCTATTTATCTATATGTCTCCACGCATATGTATTTATCTCCACGTATATGTATTATATATGAACTATTGCCATCCCAGTTTTTTCATGGGATCGCATCATGGGCTTTCTTGTGAACTACCTTACTCGGAAGAGAAAGCGTGTTGCAAAAGTAAATAGCACGACAAACGTTCAAACACATTGAAATTATGCCGGGTAGCTTCCCCTGTATTTCTCATAAAAACGCCTTGATGCGGAAAGGTTCAAGCGGTAGTTTGATTACGCAGTACATGTAAGCAGAACTGCGCAAGGTGCATTTCTGTCTGACGATCCTCTACTGTTTTCTGAGCAACATGAATTTTCGAGAACGCCATGTAGGCTTACGAGCACATAATGTCGCCATCATACTGCTCTCGTAAGAAAGGGTACTCCTACATCGCGTTATGAAAAGCGGTGTCCGCTGCCGGTTGCAAAACTTGCATAAACAGCGTTCAACTTAGCATGATTATGACGAGGATGTAGTTGTGTGTTTCAATGTGAACCGCGTGTTGTGCATTTGCTGGCCTTGCCTTTTGCTGTACGCGCATTTTTCGCTGGGCTGTACCATTAATCAGCAATAATTAAAATACAGCACGAATTATAATGACAAGTGGAAAGCATAATACACTTGACGATAACAAAGCGTTCTACATCGTGTTTGTATTTCAGGACGTTTTTTTTGTTTGTGTGCTTCTCAGTATGCAAGCTTCTTCACTAACCCAACCTTTCGTCCGATTGTACCATATCATGCTGGCTTTCACAACCTTATCCTTTGTCTCCAATGATATCAACGTATAGTGGTGATCTATCACTGCCAGTCTAATGTATGTGCTTCTTGTGTTGCTTGCTGAGTCCGTCTTTCGAAATATTTTATCATAACATACGAGGTGCTTAATGTCAAGTGTTTCAACTACGATATAACCTTCCTTTGAGCTCATTTACCATTTAGCTGAAAAAAAATCAAACAAATTATGACTTCCATTGATGTTGTCTCCAGAAATATGAAAAACAGAGTGGTGGAGCCCGCCCCTCCTCTGAAAAATAGAAACAGATGTTCTGGCCAGAACTATGCCTTTGCCTGCCGATGTCAAGAAGCAAACTTCAGTTTCTTCTAAGATAAAGAAAGAACAATAACGAAGACAATCAAGACAATGCAATCAGAGAAAACCGCCACATTAGCGAAACCACCGTCTAGAACATCGATTGCTGGTGTTGCAGACGTAAGAATGACAAGTCATAAATGAAACGAAAAACAAGGAAAATCAACAGACTACTTTGGGACATTATGACCCATTTTACGAAGTCCTTACTTTCTAAAGATCTACCGACCCTATGTCTACTATTCCTAAGCCTAAGCATTATGGTTTATTTTCTTATTTGTTTATTTCATTCTTCACGCAAAGCTTAGTCTGCGTGGTTGGACACTCTCCTTATTCCGCTGCGGCAGACTACGATGGTTCGTCGGTTTTATCATCAACAGAGGCGATAAGAACACTATTTCTACAACTAAGGCGGCGAGCGTAAATTACGCATCAAGGAAGGTACGCAATGTATCCGACATGCGTGCCCGAGGAATAAGCATGCTTCCTGGCACAAGTGGGCTCTGAGTTTGCTGCTTAAGTGATTTATGCTCATGAGATACATATAAAAATGAAAGACGTGGGTCATAAAAGCCCTGGGTCAATCCCTCCTAGCTCGTACGTGACCGCCTAGTTCGATGACTCACACAGCAGTTGCGGACAGACAGACAGACAGACAGACAGACAGGCAGGCAGGCAGGCAGGCAGGCCGACCGACCGACCGACCGGCGAGCGGGCGGGCGGGCGGGCGGGCGGGCCGGCGGATTATTTACGCTTTACCGATAAAACCCTCTGAAGCTTCGCTCTACTCATCATCATTCACTCACCCGAGTAACCCAGAGACCTCGGGTTTTCCCGCATGCAGCTCTTTCAGCAGCTGGGCTGCTTCGCGCCGCCGAACTCTGCATTCTCATGTGCCGCTTATCCATCGCTGACCGTCCGTGAACTATAAAATCCCATGGGTTTCAGAATAACTCTGACAGCTGGGTGGCAACCGTCAACGCGTTAGCAGTGCGTCAGGCCTGGACGGAACCTCAGAAATGGTCAGTGACCGTAGACTGCTTTCGGGCAAACGCAGCACCGGTGTGAAGGCATAAAGCAGCACTCCTGGGCGGAGTGGAGCTCCAAGCCCATAGCTGTTTTGGACCGAAATCCCTGTGCCTTCAGATAGTCCAGGAATTTAACCGAGGATGGTGCTAAGAAGGGGCGCCGCCTCTGGAGGCTGCAATGGTTCATTGCATACTCGATCAAACACTCAAAGCCGTCCCCTAGAGTTGTCAGCAACCATTCACGCCAAGGCCCAGCATCTACTGTGGCATAAGGGTCATCCACCTTGATGCAGCCAACACCACGTAGAGAGCGGTGGCAGCCTGCGAACTCGCAATCATGTCCAAGTAGGAGGAAAATGAAGACCGGAATAACACCTGGCCAAAGAACGGGTGCTGTTTATGTTTGTCATTTCGTTACACTATCTATATTTTACTAGTTAGGAATGAGAACAATGGTAAGCACTACTGTATTTGTAACGATGAAGTTAATAACAGTTACAAACCTCCCCGTTACAAACCGTATACATTGTGAGGGTAGTAACATATGTGGCAAGCAGTAAACCAACCGAAGTTTTAAGTACTACCACATTTTTTAGAGTGTAGGAGAAGAGCATTTTTCGTTATAGTGGGTCATTGTAGCCTTAATATAAATTAGCTTGGCTTGTGCCGCAATATTTCGCTATGTGTTTGAACTTTATAAAACGCAGTTTGAATAGCTGTAAAAAGAAGCATTTCGAAAGGCAGTTAAACTAACAACAACGTGTTTTTCAACCTGCGCTTGAAGCTTTATGAACTATTGCTTCTGTAGCTCTAGTACTTAAGTACTGTTCTAAACTCAACTTTTATGACCAGACTAAACTTGATCATTTCAGCATCGCTGCCGTCGTTTCTTTTTCTTGAAAAGTGTATTGTAATAAAAGTCAATACTAACAAAAATATTTTTCCGTCATTATGGCGTATATGACTACGCTTCGGAGTAAAGCTAACGTTTAGTGGCTATGCAATGAATTTAGGGGCAGTTTCAATGATAAATACTCTCAGCGAATACACAATTATGTTTTTTTGTCTTCGTACATATAGACACGAAAAATCTCTATCAAATACAGACATCAGTATTTTGATATTATTTGAAAGATTACACCAAAACGCAGCTTAATCTATTTTTTAAGCTCTCCAGCTTGTTAAAGCCGCATATTGAACTAGCTTACTAGCGTTAAAACAGCCTTCATACGCGTATTCATTAATATTACATCATGTCTATGTCGTGTTGAAATCCTCAAAAACTAGAGGTAAAAAAAATTGGGAGTTTCGTGGAATACATCGAGGCATACTCGTAAGCCAACTTCCGCCTTTCTGCGTCTCTCATAGTGATATGTTGGTTTTGGGACGTTTAACGCCACATATCAATCAACTTCCGCCTTTCTTCCAGCTTTCCTTTTTACTATCAGTGCCATGTACTCTCAGTGCTTTCACCAAAGGCATACAAAAGAATGGTTCACTGACAAAGAAAAAAAAACGGTCATGTGACCGCAGACGAATTACGCAAAACTTTGGTTAAGGTATTGAAGGAACAGAAGTTCATGGTCTCATTAACAAGCTCGTGGTCTCATTAACTTGTCTGTCACGAACAGGGTACGAAAATTATAAAAAGTACTTGTATGTGTTCCGTAATCCTGAGTGCAAGGGTACATCTTAAGAAGGAGAAAAAAAAACATCGAAGAAAACTTGGGCCTATAAGAGAGTCACGAGAATGAAATAAAGAAAAGTTACAGCTAAAATCGAAATAAAGATCAGTACAAAAAGATTGGAAGGACACAGCAAAAACCACGTTGCGACGCTGCCATCGCCCGCTGAAAATCTGGGGATCTTTTTCTTGAACAGATTAAAAGCCCAGGGTAATTAGAAACGACCAAAAAAAAAAGCGGTGGTATGGTGAGTTGGCATCGCTGACTGTGCCTTTTTGTGATGGCTTTGGACTGGAAAAGCACCATTTGTGGTAAAGTACTTTGTGCAGAGTGGCAATACTAACAACTTCATTAAAAACTGCGACAGAGCGTGACCGGGGCCTAGTGCGCAAAGGCAGAGTCTTTTTTTTTTTTTGTGTGTGTGTGTGTGTGTGTGTGTGTGTGTGTGTGTGTGTGTGTGTTCGTGTTCGTGTTCGTGGTATCTTGGGGAACCATATGAAGAAGCGGCCTTTGTTAATTGAGTCCAGGTTACCTTGTTGAAATGACTTTCAAGCCTGAATAAAGAAGCCGAGTACCTAATAAACTGAGATGAGGAAAGAACTGTTATCATCTAGTGTACTATTCCCACGATATACTTTGCAATAAAAAAGATAGATGTTACTCTTCAAGAAACATTTTTACTTGCGCTATGAATTACACAAAATCAATTTTGTATAGCGCACCTGTGCGACATCCGGTAATTATATTAGAC
This sequence comes from Rhipicephalus microplus, assembly GCF_043290135.1. Lineage (NCBI taxonomy): Eukaryota > Metazoa > Arthropoda > Arachnida > Ixodida > Ixodidae > Rhipicephalus > Rhipicephalus microplus. The sequence goes on from NC_134705.1 coordinate 157,993,935, forward strand.
CAATTCGCGTTAATCTCAGTAACTATTATTAAACAATACCACCAAACTATGAAGGCCTATAAACGCACCAAAGGTGGACAACACATAAATAATGAACTTTTTTATCAAGTGCGTACTTTCTTCATCAAACAACTGGAGATTTCTAATCGCGCATACTCCTGCGAAATGCTGTGCTAATGACTGATCATCAGAAAAACGTTATAAAAGCTTTTCTTAACTAATAATTCATTCTTAGTTTTCAACTTGGTGGGTTAGCAACTAAATTAACAATATAGACGTTTTCTTAAAATCTCGGCTATAGTGCTCCAATTTCAAGCAATCACCACACATTGCGGGAAATATTTGCTGTTTCATTTGTATAAACTATCGGTTCTGAGATAGCTTTTAAAGCAAAACACAAAATGCTTGCATAATTTTACGCTTGGACTTGAAAAACTTATGTAGAAGTCTAAAAGTAGCTTCCTTGCACGCATTCTTGAATAGAAGGACGAAGGGTAATATGCACACTACTCTGGTTCTACGATAATCTGCTTCACAGATGTAGCCAATTGCATTATGCGAAATACCCTCCTGAAGTTAGGTCGGTTTATAACTTAATCAACTGCATCCCGGCTGCAGCGGCTGCATTTTTGATGGAGGCGAAAATACTATACGCCCTTCCGCTCAGATTCGGGTGCACGTTACAGAAACCCAGGTGGCCGAAATTCCCGGAACTTTCCACTACAGCGTTTCTCATTATCATATGGTGGTTTGGGTACGTTAAACCCCACATAAAAGTCAATCAAATCTAAAGCGCAGTGAGATTATCTCAAGACGTATGATTATACGCAGGGATTTCAGTTCGTCGAATTAGAAATATGTTTTTTTATCTCTTTTGGCCACACATTGACACAGCCCGCCAAAACAAGCTGCGTAAGACAAGGAAGCCATCATCGCTGAAAAAATGAAGAAAAAAATCGCTGCATATCTACGAAGTGAATGATAATAAGTGGACGAAGCAGTGGTGTCGTTTGGTGTTACCGTCTGTCATCCGGGACATCGACCCCTCACGCATGTAAATGAGTGACAAAGTGGTGTACAGTTATATACAGTATTTATTGTAATAAGTTTCGTGTTGAGTTGGGGTTGTGAATTTCATTCTCGCCTTTATTATTAGTCCTTTGTGGTATTGGACGTAGCCTGATGTTGGCAAATACGTGGTTCAAGCACGCTTTCCCGGTGGTTGTTTGTTGTTTCCAGTCATACAAAATTCATCATAGAGCATATCGAGACGTAATATACTGCTGTAGCCAGTCGTTGTCCACGATCGTCATTTTTTATTACTATTCAGCTTTATCGTAATCCTCATAGCGTGTAGCTGGTGCCTTGCATATGCTGTGCCGTAATGGCAGAAAGACACTTTGTGGTCTGGAACACGCTTGTTTTACATTGTCATCAGCGTCATCGTGACAGTCATGCCATTTAGTGGGTACCTTGCATATGCTGTCCCACGGCCTGATTGGAGGAGCGGCACGTGCGCACTCTCTAACGGCCTTGATTGATTGATTTGTGGGGTTTGACGTCCCAAAACCACCATATGATTATGAGAGACGCCGTAGTGGAGGGCTCCGAAAATTTCGACCTCCTGGGGTTCTTTAACGTGCGCCCAAATCTGAGCACACGGGCCTACAACATTTCCGCCTCCATCGGAAATGCAGCCGCCGCAGCCGGAATTTGAACCCGCGACCTGCGGGTCAGCAGCCGAGTACCTTAGCGACTAGACCACCGCGGCGGGGCCCTCTTTAACGGCCTGCGCTTCGTGTCTAGTTCCCCCCTTTCAACGTCGCTACTCCATGACACTGCGGCCCAAGCCTCGTAAAACTTTGCTAAAACCAAGGAGGTTACACCGAGCGAGTTTAACGTGACAACCTTTGCTGGTCGGATAGTGCTCAAAGCGCGTACTACTGTTACTCGTTTTATTTAGTTGACCTCAAATTTGAGGCAAATTTTCTTGAAGATTGAGCCACTAATACTCGTCTCTGTGAGTTATTTCATGAGAAAAAAACCCCTACATGCAACGAGTTGTGAAGAATATGCCCTACTGTTCCCTTTTTGTGAGCACAGTTCGTATGAGTGTGCGCGTGGGCCACTCCTCTAGCCCAGCCATGGCAGTGCCTTGACGACAAAAAGAGAATGTGTGGTCAGGAATGCGCTTGTTCTTCATGGTCACCAGCGTCTTCGTCATCATCACTAGCGGCGGCTACGGCGCACAACGCCAACGCCAACGGAAAAGCCTACACCACAAACAGCTACGCCCATAAACCTCACAAGGTCGCTTGTGCGTTCACCTTAGGCGATTGGTCGGTCGGTCGGTCGGTCGGTCGGTCGGTCGGTCGGTCGGTCGGTCGGTCGGTCGGTCGGTCGATCGATCGGTCGGTCGGTCGGTCGGTCGATCGGTCGGTCGGTCGGTCGGTCGGTCGGTCGGTCGGTCGGTCGGTCGGTCGGTCGGACGGACGGACGGACGGACAGACGGACGGACGGACGGACAAACGGAGGGATGGACGGACAGATGGACGGACTCTTGGCAATTGGAGCTCGAAATTCATGTTCTCCTTTTTTCCTCCGTCGGTGTGTAAGAGCACGGAACACGTGCCATAGCCTAGCGAGTCGGTGCGATGGGCCGTTTTCATTTTCTTCTATTGAGGTCAGGCGCACTTCAGTTTTTTCTGCACTGAAAGAACAACGCTACAGCAACATCACGTGGCGTTACGTCATATAACGCTAAGTGACGTCAAGAAGATGTAAAAAACACTGCTGATCTTTCAATCACAGTCATCGGTGTAACACATGAGTGAAACGTGTCTTCAAAGAGGTAGTTGAGCGTTCATTGCGCACTGTTTCGTCGCAAGGGCGAACGAACGAATGCTATGGCAGCAAATGTAATGTGACGCGTAGATCGGCAACCGACTTGAAACTAGAAAAGCAGCTCTGCAAGCAGGTGAAGAAATGACGCACGAAAAGGACTCACACAGGAAAAGCGTGAAGTCACAACTGCCACTACTCAACACCTAAAGCACACTGCTGAAGCAGAAACGAACGCACGAAATGAACGCACAAGCGCACAGCATGAGCATGAAGTAATTACAGTCAGAACTGTTGCATCTTTTCTTGTGGACTACACGCTGCTTTCGGGAATGTGACAGTTGCAGCGAGTGAAATGAGCTTTGTGCTCTTTGTAAGCCTAACGTGCGCTTACGGTGAAAGCTCTAGTGTAGGACTCCAGAAATGAAAAAAGTATGCTGTAGTGGAGAACTACGGAATTTTCTACACGAGGGCTGCTTCAACGCGCACCTAAATTTAAATGCTTGGGCATCCAGCGTTTTGCAAACGTCGCAATGCGGCAATCGCTGCAGGTTACCGACCCGTGAGAATTGGCTCAGCAGTTACATAACCACTAGACCATCATGGCAGCAAAACTACTCACAGCCAGATGTGGGTTACAAGAAGAGAGAGATAAGTGTTTGAGGGTCAAAGTAGGAAGGAGTTCTCTTTGAGTATAGAGAGAGCAAACACTGCTGGATGTCTACTGTACAGTCCATCCACGGCGGGCTTTTCTTTGGATTAACCAACTTAACAGTGAATTCTTATTGCGTGCATGGCGGAACTAAGTTGGCCGCCTAGAATTTATTCAAATGCGCATATATTGGTGGAAACAACCGCGCTGGAATTAAGTTCTTGTCCGCACATCCCCCCTCTCATATTACTGCTGCATTTCGTTGAGTTGTACCGAGGAAGGTCTCTTACACAGCCGAAAGCGATAGAGAGATAGAATGATTCACAGAGTCAATAACATATTTTTCTTCGGCGGGACCAAAGCACAGATGCTGTTGAGTCTATGTCCGGGAAATATCTTCCGATTGCTGGGAAGAGCTCAGCTAGCATGGTTCTCTGAAGCAATCCAACTCCAACTACACAGAACCGCTGACCCCTACATGTGTGAAGAGTGTATGGGTTGGAGGAGCGCGGAAGCTTTACGAGCCAGAGGGCATATAGGATTGCTGTGGGCAGTGAAGCGGGGCTGCTGCACGAATCCTTTGAGGCAGGCGAGTTATTCTTGAGGATCCTGACCAAGCGGAATTCCGACCGATTGCTTGCACGCGCCTGAGTGTATTGCGTCGGCCCAAGAACTGAAAGACTTCGTGAGGTTGCGAGCCGGAAAAACAAAACAAAAAGAAATATGTAAGTTGAGTGTACTCGATCTGCAGAGCTAGTTCACCTCGAAGCGCATATGGCATACTCAGCTGAGCGAACGAATTTATTTTATTGCGTGGAAGCATATTGCTGTGCCCATGAAATAGGAAGCTTTATGAATGTCTGTAAAAAAAGGCAAATCAATGATCTGGTGGGGATGACTACTAATAGCTATAGTATTATTGCAAGACGAGCTAGTTGGTAATAGTGCATCGTAACCTATATTTAGCACACACAAGACAGAAGACAAAAAGAGGGATCAACACTAATACACGCAATGGTGATGTTCCCTCTCTTTGTGCGGGTGGCAGTGTTCCCTAAAAATAAGTTAAGTGAACATAGATATCTCAAGTTTTTCTAAATATTATTATGGAGATAGACGTTCTCTGTATTAGGTTATTGGCCTTAAAATTTATTGAACTCTCCAAAGCCTTCAACACAAATCAATATGCAGTTTTATAGTTTTCTAACGTCAGCTTTATGCGCAATAATACCTGGCCTTACCACAATTCTTAGTTTCATTGGTTGGTTTGCGGTGTCAAACGTTCTAAAGTGTCTTGAAAAGCGAAAGACGCTCTGGGTTTTATCGGCTCAATGTGGTTCTTTATAAGCAAAGCTGCGGAAGTTTCTAGAAAATATCGTGGTTAGGAAAGACTGGCTTTATCGTTGTGATTTCCCCCGCTGTTGATTGCTGCAGCAGGAGCTTCAGAATCCAACGCGAATGAAAAGTTTCTCTTTCTCCGCCCATGTGAGCCCGCGTGATTGAAACCTGCGTCTTCGTCATTCTTTTCAGCGGCACCGTGCTGCACTCAGATGAAAAGTTCTCGCAACTCTGTTGTCGGATCTTGGAGAGTGTTGTTTGGGTGACCTAGGCTTTATTAAGTTTAACAAATCTGACACTTTCGTGGCAATAACAGCTGGGCGATTTCGTATGTAGGCGTAAGGACGCAACAAAGAAGAAGTTCTTTCCGCACGAAACACCGTCGCCTGTCCTCTTGTCTCTTCCATGGCCGCTCTTGATCGTAACTTTCCTCCTCTGTTGCATAATCATGATGTGTTTGCAGCTGGAACGCGGTATGCAGTAATCACAAATAGCCGAGTGCTACGTGCACAATCGTCTCTTGTTATCCTCAACGATCGCCTACGTGACTTACTCTAGATGTGCCGCAAGCGCAGCTGATCGTGGAGGCCACTCTTCAGCAGCGTCGCTGCTGCAGATAATGCGGTGCACCGACGACGACATCACCTCATTCGCTCAGCATCTGAGGAAGCCGCGTGGTCAAAGCCTGCTTTTTTTTAAACGCGAAGCATTTCTTAGCGAACTTCGGTGACTTTGAGAAGAACGCTTTCCTGTGCTATTCACGAATTCGTCGCCGAGTTTTCAGTTCCATCGTGTGCCTAAGTTCTCAAGAACTCAGCAGATACCACCTTTGTGCTGGTGAGTGGACTTTTAAACCGTTTTGGGGCAATTTTACACGGCAACGCCACCGGAAATTTAAGCCTAACAACCAAGGAGGCGATCGTCGCCGATGCGCCGACCCGGCGCCAACGCGACGCAACGCTCTGCGCGTTCCAGAACCTGCAACTGAGAATGGAATACCAAGTAGATGGAGAAGACATCTTTCCAGAGGATTGCACGGAAGACATGGGTTGGTAGGAAGCCGAAACGAGACGCTCAAGGAATAAGCAAGCCACGGTTAGCGTTCCTGCTGCCAAGGGTTCGACCAAGGCTGGCGTTGCGGGAGACGCTCGAACCAGTCGTAGTAGGTATGATAACAAGCATACAATTGTGCGAGCTGGACGCATGCCGCCACTACCCAAGGACTTCAGCAAAATTGTGCTACGACCACGTGGAGGATTAAATATCTCGAGAATTGGCACTGGAGCCGTGGCAGACGCGATAGTACTGGCGGCCGGCATCAAAGAGGAGGAGGCCATGCAGGACATCATCTGTTCCAACTTGCAGTAGAACATTATGGTGGCGAGCACTCCAGACGAAGAGAGAGCTTCAAGATACCTCAAGGTCAAGCAAATTGACATTAGAGGCAAAGTTTTCGAGGTTAGCGCGTACGCCACGGCACCCCACGATACTTGTAAAGGAGTGATTAGCGGGATCCCCGTAAGCGATACTCAGAACATTTTGACCCGAAAGATTGTGAACGCGAACAACCCGCTCGCGCTGCAGGCCAAGAGAATCAAGGACAACGGGACAATCATCATAGCATTCGAAGGACACAAGGTACCCAGATTCGTGAGATATGGACCTTCACTTTTGCAGTGCTCCCTTTACCGCAAGAACATCGATATTTGTTACGTCTGTTACGCCTGGAAAGCTGGGACATTGGTCTGACGTCTGTCCGAACCCAGGCGAAACCATCTGCAGAGGCAGCGAGATCAAGAACCCAGATAGCCTGCACCAGTGCAATCCAAGATGCAGGCTGTGTGACGGTCACCATCCCACGGCAGACAAAGACTGCAAGAACAGGTTCTTAGTGTCATACGTCGTCAGACGCAGACGTTGGCAAAGATTGCGAGCAGCCGCAGAAGCCCGGGACGCATCAATCACATCGAGTCCAGACATCAACGACAAGCAGCTTATTCCAGCCTACGGGACCCAGAGCATCCAGACTACTCAAGAACAGCAAAGGCGGCCCCACTCCATGGGGAGGTCGCGTTCCAGAAGAGGTTCTAGACCCAAGGCCCGCTCCCAATCACGGGGGCGCTCGAGTTCTCAAGGTCACCATAAGTGTCTGAATCAGCCTGGGCGGCACCCGAATGGCCAGCTGCCTGGCGTTCAGTTCGAGATCACGGCTTCACACCCCGGGAGGACGCCTGCAGTTGCATCGAAAGGCAGCTGGGCTGAGCGAGTGCGCAACGGCGCGGCAGAGTTGATGACAGGTAAGCTGCCAGAGCATCATAGAATTGCACAGCTAGAGCAAGAAAACGCGAGACTTACAAAATCGAATGAGAGGCTATCAGCTGAGTTAAAGGAAATAAAAATTCTTCTCACTAAGCTAACCAGCGCGCAGTCTTCACAGCCAATGCCTCAGACAGTCGATGTGCCTGTGGCTGAAAACGTGGGGGACTCTAGAACCACAAAAAAGAGAGCAGTCATGGCAGAACACGTGGAAGCCAACCAAACGAGCATGTCAGATATGAAAGAGGTCCTTGACACGCTCAGCAAAGTAGTAGCCAATCCTAGCGAGCAGATGGGTAGGCTACAGTCAAGCGTGGTGGCACTGAAAAAGCACATGACTTTGCGCATTACAAAGATCGAAGCATATCTGCACAATACAGCAAGGCCTCCTCATGCACCAAACTCACCCCTTCGGCCACCAATACTAGTGGTACCAAACATGTCGACAGGTGCAGCATCAGGCTCTGGCCGCCCATGTAATAACCATGATGGCAGCGCTACGTGAAGCATTTCGTATCTGGCAATGGAGCTGTAGAGGTTACCTTAAAAAGAAGGCAGCCCTACTGGAGTATATCAGGAGCAGCCAAAAAAAAGCCTCATATTATATTATTACAAGAAACTCTTTCACCGCAAGCAACGTTGCCTGGATTCCGGCCTGTAATAGGGGATACTGAAGGGAGGGGAGTCTGCACCTTCGTATGCAACAAACTAACGCACGTAACCCACGACCTCAAGATAGAAGCAGGCCGGTTAGAACACCTCATGGTAGAGATCGTGCCAGGTACCAGCAACTGTCAGAGCATTTTCATTCTTAATATATACAGCAGTCCGAAGGAACAAAAGCAAGAGTTCAAGACGGTTCTAAAGAAAGCTGTTAATATCGCCGGGGAATGTCCACTCGTCATAGCAGATGATTTCAACGCCCCTCATCATACATGGGGTTACAAGTACAACACTGGGAAAGGAAATCGACTTTGGCAAAGTTCCAGTGAACTTGATCTCACCCTAATCACAGACCCCAGCCTACCAACAAGGCTTGGTATATCTTGCTGCAGGGATTCCACCCCGGACCTTACATTTGTAAGGAACATCAAGAAGGCCCAGTGGATGAGCCTTGCTGTAGACCTAGGGATTGACCACTGCATTCTTGCCGCTACCTTCTCCGTGAAGCGTAAAGAGCAGAGAGAATTGCACTTCACAGACTGGGATAAGTTCAGGAAGATAAGGATGGAAAAGGAACAAGATGGCCACAGACAAGGCTTGAAGCAGTGGGTCAAACAGATTAAAGATGACATCAAATCCGTCTCCTCCACCATTACCACAGATTTTCTGGTTGAAAGAATGGATAGCCGGCTCGCTCATCGTCTTGAGGCAAAGCAAGCACTACTGAATCGTTGGAAGGGTCAGCGCCTGAACCGAAGACTGAGGAAGAAGATAGCTGAGGTAAACAGATCAGTCGAGGAACATTGTCGCGCCCTATCCAGGCAGCAATGGGACGAAATCTGCAACTCTGTCGATGGTCAGATGCGCAATGGCAAGACATGGAATATGTTAAAGCATATACTCAACGAAAACACCACCAAAACAAATCAAAAGCATGTTATCGCTTGAATTTTTCACAACGAGATAGGGCGCACTACAGAACAGCAAGTTGTGCAGCGGCTCGTGCATAAGTACCTCCCAATTAAAAGAGGATTGGCACCACCAAGTAGACAGTGCCAGGGCAGGCCCAATCCAGGTCTTGAGGGCGACTTTAACATCGAGGACATCAGAAGAGCCTTGCATGATCTCAACGGCAGGTAGGCCCCTGGCCCGGATGGTATATCAAACAAGGCCCTTCGTAACATTGATGATGATTCAATTGAAACCCTGAAGGATATGATCAATGCAGCATGGAAAAAAGGCAGTGTACCAGAGCAGTGGAAGCTGGCCTGGACGATCCTTATTCCTAAGCCAGGAAAGCCCCCTAACTTGGGCAATTTGATAATTCTGTCGCATTAGCCAGCCAGAAAGTTAATGCTTGCTTTTAGGCCCAGCATCCTCAACTAGACCCTGTATTTACGTTAAGGGAGCTGCATTGTGCTATAGCGTCATGTCGTTAAAAATCGGCCTCTGGACCGGACGGCATTACGTACAATATGCTAAAGAACCTTGGGCCCACAGGCACAACCATTTTCTTAGATATTTACAATAATCTATGGACGCAAGAAATTTTACCCAAGTCTTGGAAGTCTGTTCGCATCATTCCGATCTTAAAACCAGCCAAGACACCCTTGAACCTTGAATCCTTCCGTCCAATCAGTCTGACAAGCTGTTTATGTAAGGTAATGGAAAAAATGATTGATGCGCGATTTCAATGGGGGTGCAACAAAACTGGTGTATTCTCCAACTACTTGACAGGTTTTAGGAAACAGAGATGCACAATGGATGCAATACTGGACTTAGTAACGTATGTGGAGCATGAACGCGCCTGTGGTAGTTTGACGGTCGCAGTGTTCTTGGACATCGAAAGGGCATTTGACACAGTCAGTCACACTCATGTTCTGCTGAGTATGTTGGAACACGGACTGTCCGGCAGGTCTTTGCGGTGGGTATCCAAATTTTTATCAGGTCGTAAAATATTCATTCAGATGAGCGAAGGAAAAAGTGCAGAACACGACGTCAGAGAGGAAGTGCCACAAGGAAGCGTACTCAGCCCTCTTCTTTTCAACTGTGTTATGGATGATTTAGCTAAAAGACTGCCTTCCAGGTTGAAATACTCCTTATATGCAGATGATGTGTGCATTTGGGCATCTGGTACGGACATACGATTAATTCAGATTGCATTGCAAGACAAAATAAGTATTATCAACTACTTTTAAGAAAGAGGAATGATTCTACCGCTCGCAAAGACAGCTGTATTGCCCTTCACCCGTAAGAAGTTAAAGAACTTCAATCTCAATTTAGAAGAAGAACCACTAATGATTGTGATGCAGCATCGGTTTCTCGGAGAAATACTTGATAGGCAGCTATCATGGGCACCTCACATAAAGAAACTCGAAAACTAGGTGAATACGCTAGTGAATATACTCCGCAGAATTGCTGGGACATCATGGGGCGGATCTGTATCATCCATGCTCGCTGTTCACAATGCTTTAATACGACAAAAAAGTTGCATATTCTGCAGCAGTGTTACACGGCCTTTCCCGCACTTCAGAGGAGCGACTTCAAAGACTATTAGCTAGGGGACTGCACGTCTGCATAGGTGTTCCACGAGCGACTTCCAGCAGCGTTGTCATAGCAGAGACTTGACAACCATTCTTTCCAGTCATGAAAACAATTGAAACATGCCGCCATTTTTTCGCTTACAGACGCAACACAGGGACCACCCATTGGCACTGGAGATTTTACTAAGAGATAAAAGCAATGCTCATAACAATGTACAGAGTAATGCACATATATTACCCAGACATGAATTTCGGAGCTCTGAAATGGACTATCCTCCATGGGTGCTTGTTATACCAAGCATTGAATTCTCAGTGGATGGCATTATCAGAAAGAGAGACATGTTCATCCAAGCTGCTCAACAACTAGCGCTTTATCAGATACACATGCGGTATCCAGGGTACATACATATTCACACAGATGGCATAAAAAATACTACAACGTCTTCAAGATCGGCATTTATCATACCACAGCTCAATATTCAGGAATCGTTTAAATTATGTCGCGTGACGTCATCTACTACATCTGAGCTCTTCGCTATTCTGTATGCTCCAAAGTTTATAAATTCGGTAGCAGACGCTAGAAAATGGGTACTTTTCAGCGACTCACAGGCCGCATTAAAATCACTCTTCAGTACAAACAGGACAGTAATAAGTGATAGTGAATAAGTGAATAAGTGATGAAATGAAGGCGCAACATGAGATCAAATTCCAGTGGATACCTGGCCACTGCAACATTCCTGGAAACACAGCTGCCGATGAAGCAGCACGACAAGCACATCGTAAAGACGTTACTGTTTCTTTAACAATTTCGAAAAATGAATTGCGTAGTATTATAAAGAATACAACTTTCAGAATGAGCAAAACTGCTTGGTTTGACCAAAGTACAAAGAGCTGCGATTTATATCCCATCGATCCATTTATTGAATTCAAAATTACGCTGGCATTAGATAGAAGGATGGAAACTCTAATTCACCGATTGAGGCTAGGCACCGCATACACAAAACATTTTTTGCACATAATCGGCAGAGCTGAAACTCCCGAATGCGAATGTGGATTTATAGACGAAGACGTCTGTCACCTTCTCGTAGACTGTCCACATCATGCCACGCCGAGACGCCGTCCTAAGTGCGAACTGTTCACATTGGACCGCAGACCATTTAGCATGAAAAAACTTCTGGGCCCGTGGCCAACTGGAGTTTTACAGTCCCACAATTTAAAAACATTTACACGTTTTTTTTAAAAGACAGCTGGATTGCAGACAAGTATTAACAAAGAATAAACTTTCAATTGTAACACATGTACTTATTATGTACAGTATCATGTGACACTCATCACGTGTGTGTTGTGAAATGAATGACGTGTCGACTATTATGTACATACGAGCGAATGAATCTTTATAAGGACCAGACGTGTGCTTTGTTGTTTTGTGCTGGTGGACCGAATATTAACGAGGGACATTTCCAGAGACTTCTTACAATGACTTTCAAACATTTACTTACCATTGTGATATGTTCGTATAAGTGTGCCTTTGCATATCTGTGCCTGAGTTTTCTATTTTCCATGCACTGCTTTGCATGTTTTGCTTCAAGATACGTGTTCAAGTTTCAATCAACGGCTAAGGAGTAGGCGGCGCCATAATGGTGCGCCAACATCTCCTTATATATCATATCAATAAAAAAAAGAGCCGATTAACGAGTCGCATACACAGGTTATTCATCTGCGTACAGATTGAACTAACAGGATCAAAGTTCGGTTGCCCAATAGCTTCTTTTACTGAAGTGAAATAAGTGAAGCTAGAAATCCCAAAGAGAAATATGGAGTGCCGTGTCTCTGTCATGGAGAGTAAATATATGGGCTTTTCGAAAAGTAAAATAATAGAGTCAAATCAGGTCACTACACTTGAGAGACAACCGTGGTTAGTGCAATATAGATAGCCCTAGCAATATCTTAGAAACCCTGGCTTCAGCAGACAATCATTACGAGAATCTTTTTCTCCATGTGTTTTTTTGAGTGATTTGTGGTCTGTGAGAACACTGAAGTGCTGTGTGTTACATGTTGTTTATGTTCTCTTGTTTGCACATGTCACTGAAGTGATTTTGTTACACCAGACAGTTGTACTCACCTGAAATTGCACACGTCACTGAAGTGATTTTGTTACACCAGACAGTTGTACTCACCTGAAGTGTTGTTACCAGTTTACAATAAACTTTCCTGTCTTCATCCAGACGAAATCCCTGGGACGTCGTTAAGCTCTCCCATAGTAGAGTAACTAGTACTCTAAATCATTACCACCTTATGTAAACACATACGTTATGTTGTACTTTTAATTGGAGAAGCTCACTGCTCTCTCATAGATGAGTACGAAGTACTCGAAATCTGTTAGAAATGCACGTGCCCGTTTGTAAACAGTAGGAAAAAGAACGACGCCATGAACATAGAGACTCACGTGCTCTTTCGCTTGTGTGGCATGTGTTTTTCTATGTGTGAGTAAATAATTCTTTTTATAACAAGGCTCGTGTATCGTGTACATCAAGGACGCCGACGAAGAACACAAGCCGTTCAGCACTTTTTCTAAACACACATATTCAATTCCTTGTTCAGAACCATTAACGCATTCACTGAGTAATTTGTATCGACACGGCCTCGTGCATTGCGAGGCCTAGGGGACGGCTTTTACATCGAAAGCTGTAAATGAATGATCACAACTCGACAAGCTGTTGTGAGATCACAACTATAGAGTCACGGGCAGCGCCATAGTTGTCCGTCACCACCGGTGTCTGTCTCTACTATCACAAAAAAACTGAACTAAGAAACACCGGAGACATCAGACATAGGGAGATTGAAACCGGATTCATTGCGTTCCAGCCCAGTATTCTACCACTGAGCTACGCCGGTGCTTGAAATTCGTTTGCAAACTTGCTTTAGGCAGCTAGGCTTGATGTTGAGAAAGGAATCACGTTAATATGAAAACTAAGGCATTTTAGAACTCCGAAGAAACAACATGGCGTCACACAATTGAGTAGAGTAACGAGTGGGTCATCCGATGCTCCTGCACTTTACAAAAGCTTGTTTTTCATCACCTATTAACTGTGGCACATGCCCACTTCAGGCGTAATTCTTCGTCGTCGTCTGCCACTGAATTCAACACAGCATTTGTTGCAAGTGTTAGCAGATACCACGCTTTTCCGAAGAATGTATAGTGAATGTCGACCTACTATGAAAAGATTGTGAATATTTATGACGTAGTGGGTACTCAGCACGTGTGCTTCTAGCATTTACCCAAAGACTGTTTATAAGCGCCCCTAAAAGGTCGCTCTTCATGCTTTCGCTCTGACTTTGCTGAGCCTTCCGTGCAGGTCTGTCGTTTTTAAATGCGAAGCATTTCTTAGCGAACTTCAGCGACTTTGAGCGTATCTATCTATCTATCTATCTATCTATCTATCTATCTATCTATCTATCTATCTATCTATCTATCTATCTATCTATCTATCAATCTATCTATGTATCTATCTATCTATCTTTCTATCTTTCTATCTATCTATCTATCTATCTATCCGCGTAGGTTTGGGTGCTCTCGTGGTCACCCCATTTACTTGGCGTGAACCAAAATTAGCATGGGAGGCTAAGATGGTTTGACGAATATGACGCGTTGGTCCAGACATCAATATTGTCACAATCCCGTCGCGTACGTCGTCAAACACGTCCTGACAGACAGTGGCACATAACCTCGGGTGGGTATGTGCGGCTGGTATACGGATATGGGCCACATGTGATTAACATTTATCATCTACCCAGGAACGACGAGAACACACATGGGAAATTTGAGCGTGCGAGCGTTAAAAAATACCCGACATTGGTAGTGTCGACCCAACGAATGCAAAGAATAAGTGCCAGAGTCCCAGCTGGAATCAAACCCAAGCATTCTGCGTGGCAATTTGAAGCATTTTACTACAGAGCTGCGCGAGGTCTCGGAACCTATTTTGAAATAGACGCTAATCTTTGTGAAACGTCAATAGGGGTTGAAGTGCTGCCTGCTCAATTTTACAAACAGTACACATGTACTGCTTTGATACAGCCTTCACGTCGGGTTAAGGTACAATGTGGTTAGCTGCCATGCGCTGAAGTTGATTTTCGTAGCAGTGTCCAGGGCAAGAATCCTCGCAAGCACCAGTGCTTCACAGCATCTTCTGGTTTTGCCGACAACACAGCTGGCAAACACGCTCAAGGACCGATACCTCTGCACCACCAAGGACCCCCGGACGGTCGCATACTTCTACGCAGGCAAAAAGAACACGCAGTTGGACACCCCGTTCCAGCTCTACGACCTCCAGGCGGCCTTACGCAAGATGAAGCGTGGCACTGCACCAGGGCGTGATCAGGTTACGGTCAAACTGTTGGCCAATCTTCCCGACGCAGCCTACGCCACGCTCCTCAAATACATCAATAGCATTTGGGATGGAGAAACTCCTCTTCCTCTTGAATGGAAATCAGCTCTCGTGACCTTCATCCCGAAGGCAGGTAAACTTATTGACGTGGAGAACCTTCGCCCCATCTCCCTCACGTCTTGTGTCGGCAAGCTGATAAAAACGATGGTGCGCGACAGACTCTCCGAGTTTCTAGAAACACAGCACACTTTTGCGGACACCATGTTTGGATTCCGCCCTCAGAAGTCAGCCCAGGATATATTTCTAGAGCTCCACCATGACATATTAGATCCTGTTGAATCCCCCCACAATGACAAGGTAGTCCTGGCCTTGGATCTTAAAGGGGCATTCGACAACGTGAAGCATGAGGTAATCCTTGACCACCTCAGTCAGACCAACTGTGGCTATAAAACATTCAATTATGTTAGACAGTTTCTTACAGACCGACAAGCCTACGTACGCATACAAGATGAGGAACATGGGCCTTACGTCATCGGCTCGAGGGGAACTCCTCAAGGCGCGGTATTCTCTCCCCTCCTATTTAATATAGCCATGCTTCATCTTCCCCCCAAATTGGCTTCTTTACCAGGGATACATCACGCTCTTTACGCGGATGATATCACAATTTGGGCCACGCGAGGTAACCTGGGTCACATGAAGTCATGTCTGCAAGCAGCAGCGACTGTAGTCGACGACTACGCAACCTACTGCGGACTCCAGTGTGCCCCGGCTAAGTCAGAATTTGTGCACGTACGTCCCTCCCCTCAGGACACAACTCAGCTCCATATGAGTCTTCCCTCGGAACCGATCCGTGAGGCCAAGGAGATCCGCGTCCTTGGCCTCTTCATACACCACCAACGCAAGACCGACACCACAATAGCCAAACTTCGCACGGTCCGCCGGGTCTCCAACAAGCGGGGCGGATTACGAAGCAGGGATGCCATGCGGCTTGCCCATGCTTTCGTAATGAGTAGAATACTCTACTCAACTCCCTACTTGCACCTACGCAAACACGAGGATGATCACTCGAGGTCATCCACCGTAAAGTTATCAAGCGGGCTCTCGACCTCCCTATCACCATGTCCAACCAGAGACTTCTGGCCCTAGGCGTGGTGAATACCTACCGGGAACTTCGAGAAGCCCACCTCGTTAACCAATACACGCGCCTTGCACAGACCCATTCCGGTCGCCGCCTCTTGGACCGAATACACATCAAACACAATTACTATATTGAGGAAAGGGTGAGAGTGCCAGAACCTTAGAGACGCGCCCTCCGTATCCGACCCCTTCCCCGCAACATGTCCAAAGAAAACCACAGTGGTCGCCGCCAGGCACGCGCGGAAGCGTTGCCGCGACACTTTGGTCAAGAGGAACACGTGTGCTACGTGGACGTTTCCGGCCCGCACCATGGGGGGTGGTATACTGCCACAGTCATACACAACGCAAACACCGTAAACGGGCTCACTTTCAAAGCCTACAGCGCAACACACGCGGAGGAGATTGCCATCGCTCTGGCTCTCACCTATCCCTCTTCTAAACATATCATCACCGACTCACGAGGGGCCTGTCGGAACTATCAGCTAGGGTGGGCTTTACCGCTTGCTCAGCGCATACTGAAACCTAGCTGCCGATACGTTAATTCAACTCCGCGAAATCTGGTTTGGGCACCCGGTCACCAAGGACTCAGGGGTAACGAACAGGCCAATCAGGCCGCCCGCGCACTCTCTTCCCGGGCTATCTCCATGTCTTTGGAAGCCTACTCGCAATGAGACAATTCGGCCCTTTCATTCAAAGATATTACCAATTACTACAAGGAGGAGCACCGGCGCTATTCAGACCCTTGTAAGCGACTGCATCGCGCTGACGAGCGCCTCCTTTTAAAACTGTTTACTAATACTGTACTGTGCCCGGCGGTGCTAAAACATTTCAATTCATCCTTTGATGGCACGTGCCAGTTCTGTGGTGAGGTGGCTGACATCTTTCGCATCGTCTGGGCGTGTCAGTCTAATCCTTCTATCGCCCCCAACCCCAATCCCACGAGAGAGGACTGGGAGGCGGCCCTGCTCGGCTGTGAAGACCTGAAGGCCCAAGAGGCTCTGGTTCAACGGGCGCGGGCGGCGTTGCTTGCCAATGGAGCCCCGGAATAGGGGTTCCACCTAGTGCTGTGAGGGTAGGAGGCCAGTAAGGCCCCAACCCAATCACCTCTCTGTAACCATTTAATGGTTATTAAACGTTTTCACCACCACCACCACCTGGTTTTGCTAATACCCAAGTTCCAGTTGACACCATTGCGCAAGTGCCAAAAACTGTTTATATATACATCTGCAACTCTTCAACATATGTCTGTTCGTGCAACAATTGTACATATATTTAGCGTAATTTCATGACGTGTTGCTCGCTAAAAAAATTGCAGCACGGTCACCTTCCCTTCGCATGCTTCGCCTAATGTCGGCTCCCACGTACATGTGATCCGCCGAATTTTTCGCAAGATGTGCTCTTTCTGTTTCCTTTTCAAAACTCTCACCTCGCTTCTCAGTCATCAGGAATTGAATTGTCTTCCCAAACATTAAAGTCCTTTTTGAAGCGCTTAAGTTTCTTTTTAATGAACTCTGGTATGGCAAAGTACAAGAATTTTTATAACATCTGGGATACACCGAAATTTGACAACCGCAGATAGGGTCGCCCCTATTTTTCGCGTGAGCAGCTAAGGGACGTAAACGCTGTGTGCATGCAGCTGTTTTAAAATTTGTCAAAAATATGGTGCTTGGAACTCACGTGCGAGACTTTACCACCTCCTGGAAATTGGCAGATCCCACGTACAGTGGGAATCGATGATATGCGAAGCACGATTGAGGAATGTTGATATGTCATTTTAATATAAGCAAATCGTTACGAGGTGGAAGTAAATTATGCCGTACATGACCTTCCGTGTCATGATCATCATGTTTGGATGTGTCGTTTACCTTCGTCATCTATTGGCGTCACATACCAAATTTAGTATATGTGGAGCTGGCGAAACGGCCGTGAGCACACAATGAGCATAGTATGTTGTCATGTTCTTACATTACACGCGTTTCAGGATTAGCATGTTTGCACCAGTCATATATTTCGTCATTTATTGATGTCACGTAACACCAAATTTGCGATATGTGGAGCTAGCAAAACGGCGAGTGCATCATGAAGGGCCGAATATACTCCGATGTAGCGTTGACGAGTTCGCACGCTGGGCACAGCGACGCTACGTTAGCAAAACGTGGCCCGACGGTAACTGGTGCAACATGCTGCATTTCGCGCCGAAGCGTTACTCAGACAACACTGCGTCTCCCTCTTTTTGTGTGGGAGTGACGCCGGACGCTCTGAAACACGCATGCATCATAGCAACGCAGCGCGGAGCGCGCCTCCAAGTATATGAAAGGACCGGTGCCTGGCATGGCAACGCCGACGTGAGGCGACGAAATGAACGCCGGTGAGCACGTGCACCACGTCAGGTCGAAATCTATTGGTTCCTTGACTGTGGCATGTAGTCACGTTCTCACATGACACGCATGTCATTATTATCATGTTTACACAAGTCACATACTTTCGTCATCCATTGATGTCATTACTACCAAATTTGACATATATGAAGCTAGCGAAACGGCCGCGAGCTAAAAATCAGTGTGGTTTGTAGCCATGTTGTGATAAGACACATATGTCTTGATTATCATGCTTGGATGTGTCATTTACCTATGTAGTCCGTTCGCATCGCGAAATACCGAGCTTGGTGCATTTGAAGCTAGCGAAACGGCCGCGAGTGCATCATGAGCGTAGCATGTATTTATGCTGTTGCATGGCACGCATCTCATGTTTATCATGTTTCCACCAGTATCATACCTTCGTCGTCCATTCACGTCTCCTAATACCAAATTTGGTATAAGTGAAGGTAGCCAAACGGCCGCCATCGTACCATGAGCGTGGCATGTATTCATGCTGATACATGACACGTATCTCATGATTATAATGTTTGCACCAGTCACATACCTTCGTAATCAATTTACGTAGCGTAATACCAAATTTGATATATGTGACGCTAGCAAAACTCCCGCGAGCGTATCATGAGCTTGGCATGTAGTTATGTTGTTACATGGCACTCATGTCATAATTTTCGTGTTAAGGTCTGTCGCTTGTGTTCACATTGCAATCATGTTATACCATACCAGTTTTGAAACATGCCATGTGAACGAAACCACCGCAAGAGTTGCAGGACCATGAAATGTAAATCATGACAATAATGACATGCATATCATGATTTTCATGTTACGTCTAGTCAAATGTGTTTTTCATAAAGTCATGTTATGTCATACGAAGTTTGCTATTGATACCATTATCGAAGGTGCAGGAGAGCTAAAAGTCGCAGGCGGCTGGATAGATATATGGATAGTTTTTCTCAGACACGGCGGCCTATGCCTGAGAAAAAAAAAACCAGAGAAAAGTGGCCTTTTTGGACAGAAGGCACTTTTAAACATTCACTAAACACGCATAATCAGAAAATAGTTGCAAATCAGAGTGGTATAGCTTGAAATACCTCCAGTTTGTACTTCAGCCAAAATAGCGATAAAAAACACTGCTACTGCTCACCAATCATTCAAAAACAATACAAAAGTGGTAGCTCAGCGATTCCAATTTTTTTAAGTTTCGCTCCACGTAATTGACAGTGAACGAGCCCACAGCTGACTCTTGTTTACAGTGGAATCTAATCACAACGTACGCTTGCGGTGAAAAAAAAGGGGTTGCAGTTGCAGAATGAGTAGTGTTCTTCGTAAAATTTGTGGTGGGCTCGTTGTAAATTTTTTTTGCGTGTCCCACCGTAAGCATGAATAAATATTAGGTTACACGATCATTTCATAGAGTGCAGCTGAATTACATTTGCCGGGATTCAATCAAGGCACAGTGCGTTTTTTCTTTGGAAGAAGAGCCCGATCGTACTTCGTGGCTGTTGGCCTTTTGCTGCTGTAACAAGTGGTGCTGTATTCTGCGCCCAGCGAATAAAACACACGTTCACCCAAGTATTCCATATTTTTAAATTAAATTGACTATCTAAAGAAAAAGAAGAGTGCAGGCGAAAGAGAATTACGAGGACTACAAAAAACTAATAAATGTCAAGTGATATGTCTATATATATATATATATATACTTATATATATATATATATATATATATATATATAAGAAGGTGTCCTTGGATCCAGTGGAAAAATACCAAGAAGTGGAAGACGGGCAAAACGAAAACTTTTTATTTTTCCTACGTTTCAGCCGGGGACCGGCCTTCATCAGGGCCCTGATGAAGGCCGGTCCCCGCCTTCAACATGGCGTATGACAACATGGCGTAAAACATTGCGTATGAGCCATGTTTATTCTTCTGTGCACTTCTTTCTCCTCTACTCCTAACCATCCCTGCCTTCTTACGTCACAGGATTCCCCCTCCCCCCGAAAGAAGTTGCGTCAGACTAACAGAAATTATAAACTGAAAATGCAGGACTAAAAAGTGATCACAGTCAAAAAAGGAAAGATCGTTCCATGTTCCAGGAAGTTTCCGTAAACACACTAGCATCACGGGAGAGGGCAGCAGTCCGGTTAGTCCTAGAGTTCTGGTGGGCGAGGCTGACTGTTGCGTACTATAGAACACAAGTACACCTTTAACGTGGAAACTGCAGATGATGAAACTGTTTGTACTCTGGCAAGGAATGAACGTAGTGTGAAGGCTTTGGAGCACCAGCAGCTTGATTTGCGTAGGCATCGTGCTCTTTGCCTTGATTGGTACACATGCAGGGCCACCCGTCTGCATGTTTGTTGACCAAGGTTGTTCCGGTGATTTCCGCGTCCTTCCGGACTACAGGGTGTTGATTTGTGCCTTTTCTGTCGTCGTATGTCATGTTGCCTGAGTATTGATCTCAGCTTGAGAAAACTTACTCGACGTCTCTTGGGAAAACGTCTGGGTTTCGATGCTTTCTTTGTCACGAGTGAGGCATCTTGAATATGTTGTCGTTTCGGTTGAGTCGTTTGTAAACGTTTTTCTTGACACCATGTGTGTTCTTCCGACGTCTCAAGTTGTCCTTGTCGAATAACAAGACGCTTAATCTGGGCGATTTCATTGTTCTGACCTTGCTGATGTTGCGATAAGTGTTGATGAGGTGGCAGCCTTTTTGCAATTAGACAATGCTTTTCTTGGCGATTTGACGTATTGTTCAGTTGGCAGCTGTTACAAAGCTTTTCAGGCAGCGAAGTTGGTAAGACAGGTTTGACTGGAGGAACATCAGAGGCGCCTTCGGCAGCATTGATTACGTAGTCTTCTGGCACCTGGCAACCTGTTGGAGTCGCTTCCGAGCCTCCTGTGTTT
Organism: Rhipicephalus microplus; assembly: GCF_043290135.1. Taxonomy (NCBI): domain Eukaryota; kingdom Metazoa; phylum Arthropoda; class Arachnida; order Ixodida; family Ixodidae; genus Rhipicephalus; species Rhipicephalus microplus. Next base: position 158,015,087 of record NC_134705.1, read on the forward strand.
GGGCTTTCAGATGGCTGTGTTTTCAATGGCGACGTCGCATCAGGCCTGGTTTGGTCAAATTCCAGTTGGGAATGGCTGTCTTTCTGTGCAACGAACGATGCATGCTCTTCTGGTGCATGCATCTGCATAGAAGGGCCAGAGCTTGGCTGAGCCATCGAATTAAAGTCTTGTGATGAAAAACACCTTTTCGAGTCGTCATGGCGTGGTTGGGCAACGTCTCGTGTCATACGCTGAAGCGATGATTTTGGAAGTGCCGTCTTGCGTGTAAAACGGAGGCCCTAGCGATGGCTGTGGTTTTCCCGAAATACGCTTGGTCACTTGTAAGTGTACTCATGTTCTACTTTTTGTTGTGGCAGTGGTCGATTCATGCTGGGCATTCGTGAGCTTGAAGACTGCTTGTGAAATTGACAACCGAGTGCGATTGCATGTGGATGGTTGGTTATAAGCGAGTCTTCGTCATAATCGTCATTGTATTCTTGAAATCGGATGGTCATTTCTTCTTTAATCTTTTTCCATGACTCGTCATTTTGAAATATGTGAGTGAGGTAGAATTTGAAAGCCTCACCGGAGATGTAGTCGGTAAAGTTGATGATCATCTCTCGTTCCGACCATGATGCAGCGGTAGCATGGAGCTCGTACAGGTAGAACCAGTCCTGCACGGGTCCATCGTTCGCTGCTCCGGTGTACTTGGGGATGTCAAGGTCGGCCGATGAATCTGTCATGGTGCTGGTCGTTGTGTCCTCGTTGAAGATGAATCGGTAGATGATTTATGCTCAGGGTGTCTTGTGGGGAACTGCGTTCATGATGAGCGACTGATGAAGGGGCATGCAGGTCTCCATCCTGTCGACTTGTGGGACGCTATGATGAATGGGTGACGTGGCCTGGTTCGTACGCCATGTTTATTCTACTGTGCACTTCTTCCTCCTCTACTTCTCCTAACCATCCCTGCCTTCTTACGTCACATATATATATATATATATATATATATATATATATATGCAGATTATAAAGAGTCTGGCTTCAGTTGCCGCAGAATTAAAGGAAAATAAGTATACGCCTCTAAAAAACTGTTTATTGGTGACGTTTTGATCGGAGACCGATCTTCATAGAGTACTGATGAAGATCGGTCTCCGATTGAAGCGTCACCAATAAACAGTTTTTTAAAGGAGCATACTTATTTTCTCTCTTTCTCTTTCTCTCTCTCTCACTCTCTCTCTCTATATATAAATATATATATATATATATATTGCTTGCATAAATGAAGGAAAAAAACGATTGCCCCTCTAATCAGTAAACGAAAGGAGGTGCCCCAAACCCTCCTTCTGGAACCAATCTAGTTGTCAGGCAGGATCAAAATATTTTGGGGCCAAAGTTTAACCAATAATGGAGTCAATGTTTAGTGTTGTTCGACTGCGAATAAAATATTTTAATTATGCATTCAAGTTATATTTGGTATTGATATGTGGGGTTTAACGTCTCAAACCACAATATGAATAACAAAGACACCGTAGTGGAGGGCTCCAGAGATTTCGACCACCTGGGGTTCTTTAACGTGCACCCAAATCTGAGCACATGGGCCTACAACATCCCCGCCTCCATCGAAAAGGCAGCCGCGCAGCTGGAATTCGATCCCACGATCTGTGGGTCAGCAGCCGGGTACCTGAGCCACTAGACCACCGTGGCGTGGCAATGAAGTTGTAAGCAAAAATTGGCAGCATATCCACGGAGTGAATGATGGAGAGTGGGGCGAAGAATTCGTCCGTTGATTCGTTTTTGCTTCCGTCCATCCATGCGTTAGTCTGCGCGACCATCCATGCGTCCATCTTCCCGTCCGTGCGTGCGTCTGTTGGTGCGTCCGTTCCTGCGTTCGTCCATGCATCCACCCCTTTGTCCATTCATGCGTCCATCCATGCATCTGTCTGTGTGTCTGTTCTTCCATCTATTCAACACTCCAGGAACAACCATCTCGCACCTTTTCATCATATATTCCTCATATAGAAGCACCACCATCCAGCGGACATTTCAAGGACTAAACGAGAGGTGGCACACGCACACTTTCTTACGGCTTGCGCTTCGGGTCTACTTCCCACCTTTAACCACCTCGAGTTCATGTTGTATACTAGTTCACTGCATTCATGGCACTGCGGCCCAACGCTCGCTAAACCTTTCTAAAACCAAAGAGGTTACGCCCAGAGAGTGTAACGTAGCAACCTTTTCCTGACAGATAGGGCTCAATGTACATACCAATGGCTGCTAATAGGGATTGCAACGTGCGCTGTAACTAAAAGCCAAATGCTCCTGTCTCTCATTTTCCATTAGCAGCCTTTGGCATTGACATTGAGCATTATTTTTCATTGTTCAACTACGCACAAAAGAAATCTTCCACCGACACCACCTTGGAGATCAAAATGTTATACCTGTTATACACTACTACAACGGCTAGGAGGGACGAATGGGTGCCGCATTAAAGAGCTTCGAACGCGGTCAGCGTTCCGGCGGAGTTGCTGCCGGGCGTCCACTCGCGACTTTGCAAGCTAGGTTTTTTTTTTTTGAGGCCTGATCCCATCGTCGTCGGCCCCTGCCGGGACCAGCGAGGATGGCGTCAAGACATGCGGCGCTCCTGCTCAAGGAGAACTGCTTCAACTTCACCGTTACGGAGGGGACGGCGTCCGTCTACGAGATCATCGATGACCTCGAAGACGTCATGGGGAGTGAAGGGGTGCTGTTCCTGCAACACCTCGGAGCTTGCATGCAAACTTTTTAGTATTTCATATGTTACTGCCATTCACAATGGAACCCTTCTTTGCCAATTTGTGAGCTCTATGCTGTGGTGGCTATGCCCTGTTATAGTAATTGCATCATGTGAGTCACGTTGCATGCTGCGTGTACTATTTCTGTTATTATTGGTGTTGCTTACTGGGTCCGTGCTATCTGGGCCCGTTAGTAAATCTCAGCGCCTGTCCTTCGAGTATCATCGCGTTGACTTCATCCACTGCTGCTTGACACAGGAGAGGCCGAGCCGTCCCCTTACGCATCGCTGTTAAAAAACAAGGAAAAAAACGATTGTTTCGTTTCCCCCTAAACTTATTTTAAATGGATAGGCTATCTTTCATGACTTTCAAAGTTCGTGGTTTCAAAGATCTTGTAAAACAACAGGAGACAATGAACCTTGTGCGCTCACTCGGGGTCGACGTGCTTTTTCTGTAAGAGACCAACTTTCAAACGCGGCACGACAACATGACCTTCCGTACTAGATTTTCGGTTGAAGCCTTTTTCTCCTTAACGCAGACGCAGTCACGTGGTACCGGTGTCGTGTTTCTCAATCCGAAGTTCAGGCGGTGTGCGCATTGCCTCTTCGATGAAGAAGGCCGTGTTATTGCAGTGAACATGTGGATGAACAACCACAACATCTGATTCACCAATTTTTATGCACCCGTGGATAGGTCTCTTGTTAATGACTTTTTTCAGAGGTGCCAGGTCATTCCTGCTAAATTCAGCACTATGCGTGTTAATAGGTTATTTCGACTGTGCTTTTGATTAAATTCAAGATGTCCGAGGCCCCGGTCAAGGACAAAGCACATACCATTCGAAAGAGTTGCAGAAAAATATGTAGAGTTGAAGCTGGACGATGCATGGACAACGCTTCACGGGAACACCTTTGGAGCCACGCCCGTTCAGGGTACATCTCAGAGCAGGATTTACAGAGTCCATATCCCTAACGAGCTCGTTGCAAGTTTAGAGACATGCGATGTCATTTCTTTAGCGCCTGGGCAACGTAAGCTCAGCGACCACATGCCAGTGCTGTTCACCTTGAAGGCCCAGCTCGAAGGCATTGCTCCAAGCTGTGGCGAATAGATTTATCCATTTTCAATCATGAAGTTTCGGTATCTGAAATCTGCAGGAATATCTATGCGTCTTTGGAAGATACGCCGCAAATTACGCCGACAGTATGGAATCTCTTAAAGGCCAGATGGCGTGTGATTGCGCAGGAGGCCGGGAAAATGCGCCATGGACGTCTAACATCACAAATGAATGAAACATTGAGGCGTATTCAATTCGTTGAGCGCGCAGGTAATCTGACCGGCGCAATTCAAGAGTACATTGGGGCCAAAAAGGCTAAATACGACCTCTTGTTGAGGGCAAGGTCTGGGGCTTTTAAACGCGCAGAGGAACTGCACCTACCTACAAATAAACTAGGTAACTTGGCATACGCACAGCGAGTAGGGGTAAGGAAACACCAGCCCAGTATTATCGGTGCAGCCCGGACATAGTGTGGGAGCATCGTCACAAATATGAAATCAATCGAGGAGGTCTTCAGGGCGTATTTTTAAAGGCTCTGCTCTGCAGATCATCGCTCCAAAGACAGCAACCAGCATCAAAGAATCACCTACTTTTGCGAAGGCTTGCCCACGCTGTGTCCTGAGAGAGAGAGAGATAAAGATGCAAGGAAAGGCAGGGAGGTTAACCAGACGCACATCCGGTTTGCTACCCTGCACTGGGGAAGGGATAAAGAAGAGAAAAGAGGTTGCAAAAAGATGAAAAGGTACACACAATCACGAGCACACTCGGGGAGCACACACAGTTTACAGGCGATCGCTCAGGTTTGTTGACTTAAGGTAACGTAGCAGTGCTTTATTTGCTTTCTGCGCAACTGAGGCAGATGCCCAAGGTCCTAGTATCTTCTGCACACAAAATGGTCCGCGGTCAAGTCGATTCAAAACCATCCGTAGCTGGCATCGCGGTGTGTCGTAGCAAGCGCAGCTTCACAGGACGTGTTCGATGGTCTCTTCATCTCCGCAGTAGTCGCATGTAGGAGTGTCTGCCATACCAATGCGAAAGGAGTACACCTTTGTGAATGCAACACCCAACCAAAGGCGGCATAACAGTGTCGCATCGAAGCGGGAAAGTTGTGATGGTAGCTTTAGCTTGAGCGAATGATCCAGTTCATAAAATTGACATCTTTGGAGGCTGGTAGACGACCAGAACGTGCGTGTGAGATCTCGAGCTAGCAGGTAAAGTTGTCTTGCTGCATCATTCCTTGATAGAGGAATCGGGACTACACGGGTTTCTTCGTGGGCTGAGCGGGCTGCATCATCGTCTAATTGATTTCCGGTAATACCGATATGTCCGGGCAGCCATTGATATATAATATCATGCCCTCGTGCTAGAGCTTCACGATGGCAATGTCTTATTTCTTGTACCAGTTGGTCATGGCTCCTTCTACGCATGGCAGACTGCAAACTCTGAAGCGCTGCCTTCGAATCACAGAATATGACCTATTTTCCTGGACGTCCTCGAACGAGATATTGTAAAGCAGCCCTTATAGCAGCAAGCTCTGATGCAGTAGATGTAGTCATATGCGACAACTTAAACTTGATTGTCATTTCTGCAGCCGGAATTACAGCGGCACCTGATGAGCTGCTGGATGAGACGGACCCATCAGTGTATATCTGCGTTCGGTCTAAGTACAACTCATGTAATAATAGCAGTGTTGCTTGCTTCAATGCTACTCTGGAGTGACTGCTTTTCTTTGTGATTCCCAGAATTTCTAGACGTACCTGCGGCTGGTCAAGGCACCACAAAGGGCATGCCGTTCTCGCAGCTGGTATATATCCTGATGGAATGCTGTTTAGTTGCTTGGCTATGACGTATGAAAACGTAGCACGTGGTCTTCCGGAAGGTAGAAGGGCCAAGTGGTGGTCGGGGACACGGCTAGTATGTCGAATGTGCGCTCTGAGGCAGTCCACAACTATATATGTCCTGACCGGATGGTCTTTGGCAAGCATGATTGTGGCATAAGTAGAAGCGCATCGGGGCAGTCCTAGGCAGATACGCAGTGCCTGACCCTGCAAACTCTCCAATGAATGAGTATTTGATTTGCAAGTGTTAGTCAGTACCGGCAAGGTGTAGCGCAATAGACCCAGAAATAGGGCTCTGTACAGCTGTAGAATGGAGGCCACAGAAGTTCCCCATGCTTTACCGCACAAGAATTTCATGATATGCACAATAGATAGCAGTCTCTTCTTCAAGAACGCACAATGTGGGCTCCACGAAAGACTTCTGTCGATTATTATGCCCTGGAAACCATGCGTCCGTGCATATTTGACACTCTGCCCATTGATGTAAACAGGGTATGGCGTCACTGGTTTGCGTGTAAACGCCATCGACGCGCACTTCACAGTTGATATACTAAGGCCTTGTTTCTGAAGGTAGGCTGTTGTTAGGGTTGCTGCCCGCTCTATTCGTGCACGCACCTGAGGGCGAGTAACTGCAGCACTCCAGAGGCAAATATCATCGGCGTATATGGATAGGCACACCGACTTTGGCAGAACCTTCACCAGACCAATGAGGGCCACATTGACCATGTAAGGCTTAAAACACCTCCCTGAGGTACTCCGCAGTAGGTGTAATGTTGGGAAGGTTACCCTCATATGTTTGTACAAAGAAACCCCTGCCAGTTATATAATCTTTTATCCATTGAAACATTCGTCCACCAATGCCCATTGCTGCGAGAGAAGTGAGGATGGCATCGTGAGCCACATTACCATATGCACCCTTAACGTCAAGAAAGAGTGCCACTGATATGCGCTTGCGACTTTTTTCTTGTTGAACAATTGTCGATAAATCAAAGACACAGTCAATGGAGGAGCGGCCCCGACGAAAGCCTGCCATGCAAGAAGGGTATTTGGTGTATCGTTCCAAGTACCACTCGAGACGAAATAGAACCATTCTTTCCATCACTTTTCCGAGGCAGCTTGCGAGGGCAATAGGGCGATACGCTGTCAAGTCCAATGGTGATTTTCCCGATTTCAAAAGTGGTATTAATCGACTTATTTTCCATTCTCGGGGAACACTGCCGCTGAGCCAGGAGTTGTTGAAGCATGTTAAAAGTTCTTTTCTAGCTTTTTGTCGAAGGTGTCCCAACGCACTATAAGTAATACCTGTGTCCTGAGTTGTCTGATATGCTCTGCGCTGAGGCGACAAAAGATGAAGTTTGGCAAGCCTTGAGAAAAATGAACACTACCACGGCTCCAGGTCGAGACGGAATACTGACAGGTTTTATATAACTTTCTTCGACGTCCTGGCGACGCCCTTACTGACATGGTTAACGGGTTCATTCTTGATGGTCAAAAGCCGAGTTCTTTCAGTGAGGGCCATGTAGTCTTGCTGCCAAAGGAGGGCATGGATCTTGACGATCCATGGTCATGGAGGCCGATTACCCTCTTTAACACAGACTACAAACTTGTAGCTACGATCCTCAGCTTGAGGCTAAAACCTTTTCTGCCCAATATAGTGTCACCCACGCAAACGTTTGCAGTGCCGTGTAAGTCAATTTTCCTAACACTTACTCTGATAAAAGGTTTGTTCTACTATGCCAACGCCAAAAACGTTACCTTTGCTTTCGTGTCATTGGATCAAGCTAAGGCCTTTGACAGAGTCGAACATGACTACCTATACTGCGTATTTAGAATGTTTGCTTTGCCTGAGCAGTACGTTCACTGTATAAAGCTTCCAGACACCAACGTGACCAGCCGACTTCTCATCAACGGTGTGGAGACAGCAAGCTTTCCAGTAACAAGAGGTGTTCGCCAGGGATGCCCAATCACACCGGTGCTCTTTGTTCTTTCCATAGATCCTGTCCTTAGGAAAGTGGCAACGTGCCCTAATATTCAGGGCTTTCCAATGACAGGTCTGGAGTCAGTTAGCGTCACCGCTTATGTAGATGACATGTCTGCGTTCATGCGAAACCAAGCCAGTTACCGCGCTTTCTTAAAGCTGTTTGAAGAGTATGCCGGTTTATCGGGTGCTTTCCTGAATGCGGAGAAAAGCAAAGCCCTTCGTTTCGGTAGCTTCCATGGCTCTTTGCCGGGTGGTATTCAATACGTGGATGTCGTAAAAGTTCTCGGGGTATACTTTCAAGACGGGGAGGTTGCCAAAAAAAATTAGGAGGACACCGTACATCGAGCCACGCAGGTCTTCGCGTATGCCACTGACTTCAATTTGTCACTTGACGCCAAAGTGACGGTGGTGAAAATCAAAGCATACGCATATGCTTTTTATATCGGGCACATTGTACTCATACCCAAACTTTTTGCGAGCCACCTTGCGTCAATGGTTGGAGCCTTCCGATGGGACGGGAAGACACCAAAAGTTCAACAAAAGTTCCTGAAGCTCCCAAAAAGTTGTGGAGGACTCAGTCTGCCAGATGTTGCGACATTCACAAAGGCACTTGCAGCTAAAACAGTTCACAAATTGTTTCAGGACAGTGACTATCCTGGCCGTAGCTTATTGCTATATTGGACCGGAACTCTTGGAGCCACATTCAAGTCGCAGAGGTACCGGGGACCTCAAGCAGAACACCCACATTTCTTTTATAAGGCAGCAGAGGGCCTCAAGCATTCGGTTGACGGCGACGCCACCGAAGAATACTTTGCAGAGCTTGCACCCGCACGCATCAGCGAAATGTTATCAGTCGCTCGATTACTGACGAGGAAAAACGTAGATGGAGGCCCAGCAAGTGGAAGAAATGGCGGAACAACCACGTACTGGAAATAGTTAGAGAATTTGATTGGATGCGGCAATGGGACGCGTTTCCCACTCGTCAGAGACTGTTAAAGGGAGGCGTCGTTCCCAATGACCACTTTCCCAACTGCGGCAAAAGAGAAACGATCCGCCACACAATGTTTGAATGCGTAGCGGCCAAATGCGTGTGGCACGTCATGCGTCGTCAATTCGGAGTGTCAATTCCTTCGGGCCAACAACGTAGAAGGGGCTTATTTGAACAACTCGTACTGTACGTAACAATGTTCGTCTTGTGGCGTCGCCGCTGTATGGCCGAAGCACGGCGACAACCCCAACGAGCTGCATACCGAGCGTTACAGAAGATTAGAATGATTATGGTTCGGTACCTTACCGAACAGATTGAAACTCAGGATGAAGAAGCATTTATCAGAAGGTGGTATACACGTTTTTTTTGGAGTTCGGAACGCGTATATTGAACTTCCTTTACTGCCGTTTTAACTCGGGGGAAAAATTGCTTCTCTTCGCACATAGCATGTGAATCTGTTCCAATTTACTGCTTTTTTGCGTTTCTTTTTTCTTTGTTTTCTTGAGTGATTCGTGATCTGTGAAAATATTGGAAGTGCTGCGTGTTACATCCTGTCTATGTTCTCTTGATTGTACACGCCGCTGAAGTGATTTTGCTACACCTGACAGTCGTACTGTGCTGAAATGTTGTTACCAGTTTGCAATAAGCTTCCCTGTTTCGCCCCTAAAAACACGAAGAATAAAGTAGACGAAGAGGCAACAGTTCTGTTTGTGGTCTCATTACCGCTCCTTATAAATTCATTGCGATAAATTGTCACTCTACTGACATGGTATACTACACTGCCTTTTGTTTTGTTTTCGCGTTGTGCGGACTGAGAGCAGTAGTCATCGGGAAACTGGTCAACTGTGAACAGCATGTTTTTTTTGGAACACACCTTATGTTTGTATTTTTATGTTAAAAACACGTTCTTCTTTGCTTCATTCAAAAAGACATTAAAAAGGGCAGAAAATAGGGGCACCAAGAAGGTAAAAATTCACAAAATTACTCAAGAGATAATAATCATTGAAAACAAAAGGCGGAGGCTTGTTAACATGGGCACGCTGAAAGTATTAAACAGAAGGGCGCAAAAACGGTAGCTACGTCATTTATCAAAACGTGTGATCTGCACAGCAAAACATTTCTTGTTCCAGACTCCATAGACAAATTAGATTGAATTTCATTATCTTGAAAATTCATGCTTTGAAGCCTTAACATCAAATCTCTGCCTTTGGAATGACTCTTCACTGCAGAAAATTTCTTCATGGTGAAAGGACGATTACGACTTCCAATTTCTAATTTAACATGATCAGTTTTTTTCAACTACTTTATAAATCATTTGTTTTACAATTCATATGTGACCACATTGCAATTGTTAATTAGTCGCTTCTTGCGTAATACCTTGGTGTAAGGGTGAGCCATCATAAAAGCATTATAATCATCTCCTTCACTTGTCTTTCCACGGAAGTGCAGCAGTATTGCTTTCTGGGTGATGGCGTAGATATACATGTGACGTTTTTTTTTCCGCATCTCTCGTGAAACGAGTACTGTTAAAGTATGGCATGAATGGCAGCAGCTGCGTATGACAAAAAACCATGAGAACTAAATGCGAACGATTTCTCCGGGAGTCCCTTCAGCACAAACGAACCGTAACTTCTATATTTGAGTATCAAACCGTTCCTACTCATTCATGCAGCAAAGGTAACAAATGAGTCAAGGCGTGTCATTAATGCAGGCCTGCAAGAACTACCTTCGTTGACAATAAAGACCAAGATTGTAGCACAGTGTAATCAAATGAGCGTGAAAATGGCGCAAATAACAGCCTGTGTTCATTGAGCGCGTGATACAAAACTACACAAGGAAAGCATTGTCATTATTTCAATAAAGCTGCTCCTCTTCCTCTACTCATCAGGGCAGGCCAAACGGGCAAGCATAGTGTGCGTGTTTAGCACAAATTGTGAATGCTTGAGAGCACTATACATACTCTGCCACGGGAAAGCAATAAGCTGTCCCAGATACGTAGTGCTTTCAGTATGTAAGTTTAGAAAGAGTTGTTAACGATTTAGAGCACTTGGCAATGGAAGAGCAAAAAGCCGTCCCATGGGCCTGTGCGTATCCTGTGAGCCAACTGTAGCTCTATATTGGCAGAACACGTGTTGACGTTTCTGTTAACTTCACAATATAGGTAAATGCGGGCAAGCTTAAAATAACGCAGTTAGTTCACGGAAGGGCTAAAATCCTTCGTTCAGGAATTGGTGTTATTTATTTGTGTGGTTGTCTCAGCGCAGGTACGGCCCGCCAGAGCCTAGTCATGTATATTTTCGGTTTATAAACACGCTCGCACAGCTCGTCAGAAATTCTTCATTCCTGCAGCCTGCTACAAAATCACTTCAGGAATAAACGAGTTCATTGAACCTTGGATTTCGAAAGGACGTATGTCAAGCCGATCGGCTGGTTTGATTAGGTTCAGCCCTTTTTTTCTGTGGGGGGAATGCAAACTGTCTATTTTAGCTGTTTTCGCCATGATGGGAAAGGCGATATGCATAACAAATACATGAAAAGGATATAAACGCTCCCAGAGGTCAAGAAATCATACCGGTGTGGGAGCTGGTTCTTGCGTCAGCTTCAACGAATGTTGCCAGTCTGATTTTTTTTTTCACTTTCTCTTCGCAGTGCTAGTAAAAGTGCAAAAAAAAGAAAATAAATATGATTTTGGTCAAAGTCACGTCCCGCAATAAAACGGTGGGTAAAGGTTACATCATTACCTGTGTAAGAAATCTAAGAGGTCGTTAGACGTTGCTTGATTGGGATCGAGCAAGGGTTGCCTAACAGAGATTTTCGGCGCCATCTGAGAGCGAAGGTAAAAGTGAGAACAGACACCGCATTTTCGTCTACTTTAGTGTCCACGTTGCTGCACCTCTCTGAAAGTTTATAAATTTGTCAGCAACGTGATCGCTTTTGCGATGTGCGCAAAATGATGTAGTTGACAGCATGACGCCCCAACCGATTTCTTCTAATTTTTTCATCGTTTTCAGTTGTCACTACAAGCTTTTGGCCCAGCTATGCACCAACTTGCAAAACTTGATACTTTGCTCAAGTAAGGATTGTATATTACAAAACGATATAGATTATGGGCAAAACTTTTGTGTCGAGCATTCATGCAATTGAAGTTTGGAGCGCTTAACAATATACAAGCTTCAGTACTAAATTTTATAAATGTAATATATAGAAACCTGGTAAATCTGCGATAACCCATGTTATTTTCTGAGCGAGATATGGCTTAAATCATGTAACGGAGATTATTGCATATATAAAGTATTAAGTGAACCTGATATGCACACTTCTTGCCATCAGGACGTACGTTTTGAATTGTTTGAAAGTATGGGCTTGTTTTTCATGTCCTTTTTGTTTTCTGTCAACCGTTCAAAATGCTTTACACTACTCAATAAGTGGTTGCCGTTCACGCAATCACTATTGCTTATTTTCTTTTCTTAAAATTAATCAACCAGTTTCCGATAAATTGAACCGAAATTCTCTCATACGCATTCTAAGCAAACAATAAAAAGCTCAATGCAAGCGTAGTGAAACGGCAGGTTGTCCACTTGCTACTTTTTATATTGTGTCAAATATTATACATAATAAGAGGGGTTAACAAATAGCGAGGCCTTCGAGCAGTTACTGTAGAAACAGCGGGCATCATTTTTATGTTCATTGCTCTAACAAAGCGGGGCTAGTTCGACGCCTTCGAGCCTCTTCTGCTCAGCCACGGCCACCTACCACTTTTGTTCTTTTGACCAAGCAGTTACGTCAAGCCTTTACGTGCACCGGTACCCTTTTCAGCGCTCATCTACGAGTGCTGCTGGTATGGTATGATTTACGACATGGAGAAGGTAGCTGCAAAACGGCTACGTGCTGAACGATAAGATCGCTTCGTTGATGGGCCATTCATTTAGGCGCATGTGCTTACTAGCGTGCTACATTGTATCTATTGCTTTCAATTAAGAACGTGACAAAAAAAGTTTACCCAGGAAGGAAGCAACTAAACAGAGAAGGCAGGGAGGTTAACCAGAAAGACATAGGATTGGCTACCCTACACGGGGGGATTAGAGAACGGGACGAGAAGGATTAGAAAGAGTGAATACAAAGAAAATAAAAAAGGGAGAGACTGACAGTAATTTCACTGCAGCGTGTTGAATGCCCCCGCAAGTCAGAGGTAAACATCCTTTCTATTCCGGTTGTGTATTACAGCCGATGTTGAGAGAAGCGATTGTAGACCCCCATGTTTTCGTGGCTTCGAGACTGACGAGAAATGCGGTATAGAGTGGCTCTTTGGCGCTGGCTTATATTTATTTTCGTAGCCCTAGTTGTGCTAACATGAGCAGCGCTTCTTCTCCAGGAGTAAAAAACTATGAAATTTGATGTTATAAATTATAGTGTAAAGCAACGACAGCACTAAAACCCAGCATAATGAGAAAAAGTGGCGCAACTTTTTTTCAATAGAGGAGACAAGTTTCACGTACAAAGACACGAAAAGAAGTCAGTGCGTAGTCTGACTGGCTACCATGCACTGGGAAAATTTGGCAAATGGGTAAAACATATTCTCAGGTTTTCCCACCCTTTCTCCTTCTTCCTCTCTCTAACACTCACGCACGTACAGCTAGAGGTATACTAGAGACTACACGCATCTTTGAATCATGGGAAGGTAGAAATCAGGTGAATGATATGAATGTCTGAAATACGTAACAGAAAAACACGATCAAGTCATGGTGTGTTTGACTGGTTGCTGCATTGCGCTAATCAATCTTTTGATGTGTTTCTCGTTCACAAAATTCGAGCCATAATATTTTTCTCACAAAGAACGTCAACATGCTCCAGAAGCCGATTAGTCACTTGACCACGATTACGTAAAGTCTCTGTAACAACTCCGCGCAAATGCTTTTGATAAAACTTTCTAATGTGTTCCAAGTGGTATACTTTACTAGAAATATGTCAGCGCCACTGCAAAAGCACTCAAGACCTCGATATATGTGCAACTACAGGAAACCCCCTATCCCGTAGTCTATTGAGGTTGAGAGGGACGCTAATGCACCACAGTGAAAAGCCTCGGTGTGGGAATAGAAATAAAGAAGTATCATCTATCCAGATTGGTAACCACTGTCTATCCAGCGCCAAGTTGATTTAAATCGCTCTCGTCGTTACGTAAGTCACTCTGTACCCGTCAGCATTGGGTATCAAACCCAGTATCCCTGCATCTGAGTTTGACGCACTACCACAGTGAAACAAAGATACACAGGATCTCTTAGGCATTCACCTAAGATGATACGACAGTGAAAGTCATCCTTTTTTTTTTTTACCACAAAGGCATTTTCTGCCAGAGTCCACTAAGATTTCAGTGAAGTATTTTCGTTAAGGAAATGACGTCGAAAAATGGGCGTGATAGGAACACAAAGAATGATGTTTCTGCGGCGGCTGCATTTCCGATGGAGGCGGAAATGTTGTAGGCCCGTGTGCTCAGATTTGGGTGCACGTTAAAGAACCCCAGGTGGTCGAAATTTCCGGAGCCCTCCACTACGGCGTCTCTCATAATCATATGGCAGTTTCGGGACGTTAAACCCTACAAATCAATCAAACAAACAATAAAGTTCTGTCCATAGGAGTCAAACCAATGACCTCTGCCCTGCCCTGGTGGTCTCGTGGCTAAAGTATACATATACTCGACTACAGACCCGCAGGTCACGGTATGAAATCTTGGCTGCGGCCGCTGTATTTTCGATGGAGGCTAAATTGGTGTATGCCCGTATGCTTATATATATGTGCACGTTCGAAAACCCCAGGTGGTCGAAATTTCCGGAGCCCTCCACTACAGCATCTCTCATAACCATATGGTACTTTTGGGACGTAAAACCCCTCATGTCAATCAATCAATCAATCAACCAAACAATCAATCAGTCAGACCATGATCTCTGTATCCACGACAACAAATGCCGGGCATGCTATCTACTGCGCCTTGGTCACATACTTTATTGTGTCTGATTCAATCACAGAGATCCCTTTCCGCTCATCGAATCTTTCACCACTCTGAATGTATAGGAAGAGCGCAACCTAGAAGCAGTTACTTTGTAACTACGGAAGCGAAAAAACAAGGACAGAAAAGAGCGCTCTTCTCTGTCTTTGTTTTTTCGCTTCCGTAGTAACGAATTAACTACTAGGTTGCGCTGCTCCTACTTTCAGTTATATCCTACCAACTTTCCCAGGTTTCCACGCTTCATAACTTTCTTCACTCAACGTGGTTTTCAACACCGAGAAGCTTCCCTGAGAGAAGCTTCTACGGGCTTCCACAGGCTCCGATCTCTCAGGCAGTGTAAGTGCAAGGGTGAAAGTTTTAGTGAGGAGCAAAGAGAAAGTAGGACGTGGACTGTTAAAGGCTTTTTGTAAAACTTTAATGAGTGACAATTGCGTAATCGACCCTTTTGTTGTTCTGTATAACGCAGAACGTAATTTTCTGCGCAGGTTTTCTTGCCATGAGTTGATCTGTCACGTGTATCCTCTTTCCGACCTTCTTATTTCGATTTTTTTGAGACGTGTGGAAAAAAGTGCCTATATATGCTGGAACCAAATGAATGAAACCAGTCGGTTCTTTGCGCTATTTTTGTTTACTCTGGCATATCTCCCCTGTGTTCCTGCGATCGAATGCGCAATGATTCGTGGGTGACATTATGTTCAAGGCCCTTTATCAGCACCTGCTAATTTGCCGGTCGGTTAGGTGCTTAATTACTCAGCCGGAAAGCGCATGGTTATAACAGTCATACAATTTCATAGCAATATTTTCTGGCAGAACATCGGATACAACTTTTTCTGATGTTATTCTTTGTGTTAAAATGAATTTGTTAACAATACTTTAACGTTTTATTTCTTCCAATTTGAGCTTACCTGTTATGATGACAACCACTTGCAATGAGTTTTGTTGGTCATTGTTTTTTTTTTCTCGCCAACACGCAATAACAACTACAAAGTGCGTTTTTTTTTCTTAAAGTGTTGTCTACACATTCGACATAACCAAGATTCATGTAGCTAACAGTTATATATATTTTAAGCCACTACTTCATGATAAATAAGGTCAGAGCATTACAGAATGGTACTATTTAGCAAAATTATTTCTTCCTACAAATAACAGCTATATGTTCCCCGAGGTTCTTGACGTGAATCGCTGAGGTTGCGGCTTTCGTACATCCAGTAATATTGTTTTCGATCACCGCATCTCTCAGACCTTGAAATTGGAACTTGGCGAGGCGTAAAGGTCCCTTGCCTCTTCAATCTCTCATGTCATGCTCAAGACGAAGTAAAGCACGTCCGAAAAATACGGGTATGTCATAACTCATACTCGTGGGGAGAATAACAACAAAAAAAAACATGATGACCGAACGACCACGTACGACCGCAAATAAACTGCTGGGAAAACAACGGATCGAAGGAAAGAAAAATAACAACATAAAGTTGCCAGAAATGAAAAACGTTACAATAGCAGTACCGAAAAAAAAAACTCATTGCCAAGAGTAACCAGCGGTTTTTTAGCGGCAAGTGCAATCTCTTGAACAGATATTGATGGCGGATCATAAACTAAGAAATAGGAATGACAGAAGGATGGTTCATAGTTTGCGTTCACCACTTTTTACACCTTTGTCTTTTGGTCTTTAGTACATGTGTGGCGTACTTTTCTTGCATTGTTCCGTTTTGATTCCCCTTCCCGCATCCCCCGTGCAGAGCAGCCTACTGGCAGATGTGTAGGTACTCTCGGCCAGCTGCCTTTTGGTTTCCTCCTTGCTTCTCCTTGCTCCTCGTTCACCAAAAATGTTCTTCGAATTGCTAATCTTTTGCTTTCCCTCCAGTCCACAATTATGAAGTTTTCGTTTAGGCTTTTTTTTGTTTCAATTCAGGTTCGTGTTCAATCAAACAGAAAAATCGGGGACTTCTGCTTCAAGTAGTAGTACTTGAATGTAAACATTCGACAGACGTCGGTCTTGTTGGGTATGAAAACTGGGAAATGATTTAAACTCCAACCAAAAGTTTTCGAAGAAACCCGGCGTTGGGAAACCGACTTTAGTTCCTTCCTCAGGGGAAACTGGGATTACGCATGTTACTATATGAGTCGTGGCATATGCAACGAACGGCCCAAAACATCAACCGCTCTCTCGGAACCCTTCCTCCATGCATACACATGGACTTCACTCTACAGCAAAACGAGAAAGAGGGTGGACGTCAATAACCACCCCACCAGTGCTTTTAAGACGTTGCTACTACGTAGTCCCAGTTTCGAATTGTCGGGTTTCTTCAGAAAGCTTTGGTTGGATTTTAAATCATTTCCATTTTGTAGTAATGTGACGAAGAGTTGCGTAAGGGCCTAAGAGTTTGAACTTTAGGACTGTCAAGTGGAGACCCACTATATATATTTTGAGGCAAATGACGCCGTTGATGGGTGAAAGTACAAAAGAACACTAAATAACGAGAAATATACCGCTCCGTAAAAATAGGGAGTATATTACTTATTACCCATTTATTTGATCCCAACTTCCTACATTTAGGCTCTTTTTAAGGAGACGGATTAGCTCTCCTTTAGGCAGCACAGCTCCACCAGGCGAGTATAATAAAATTTCACGTGTTCCTTTATAGAGAATCCTATACGTGGCAATTCGGCACAAAAACAACAAGCGCAGTCAAAAAACGTAGTTTTTTTTCCTCGAAATGTGAATGGAGAATTACGGATCACGGACTGAAGCCCTCGTTCAGGATTTTTTTTCTTGTTTTGTCCGTTTTTTCACGCATTACGATGTCGCCTTATTTTCATATCTGAATTCTATTAACGAACAGAGGTCGAAAATAAACTAATGCGATTTACTAGTAAAGATAATCCA
Source organism: Rhipicephalus microplus (assembly GCF_043290135.1). Taxonomy (NCBI): domain Eukaryota; kingdom Metazoa; phylum Arthropoda; class Arachnida; order Ixodida; family Ixodidae; genus Rhipicephalus; species Rhipicephalus microplus. The sequence continues at coordinate 158,032,580 of NC_134705.1, forward strand.
CGCGAGCAGAGGCCGTGGTATGAATGGGACACTTGAGAGTTGAGATGATATGAAGAGCCGAGTGAAATCTCGCTGCCTCATCTACTTCTGTGAGCGTAGCCACGGAGCGTAGAATAGTATTGAAACTGTTGCCGCAAATGTGGTTGTCTACAGGAAGAACTCCGGTATCCCAGACGATTCCCTATTTCATAAGTATTCACCTTTCGGTAGCAGAACTAAAACTAGAGGAACCTGAAGTTTTGAGGAAACTTCAAGACATTTCACTCCAAATTCTGTGTCGACGTCTCAAGCCTTCCAATGCTTGAATTTGGTCCCACACCAAAAATTAATTTTCAGGCTCTTCGATTAATCTCCTCAAAAATTGTTTTAAAGCACATGACGTACATAGTATGTAGTTCTCCGCCCGAAAATAGCCATTGTAGTTGCTCCTTAAAACTACATGCCCCTTTATGTATACGAACAATACTTAGTATGGTCGGATAATTTTATAGCAGTTTACTCATTCTGGCGAATATTATGAGCAAGGCCTCGAAAAAGAAGATATGCCTCCTTTTATCAGTCACGATAGTTAGATTACAGTACCCGTTCAATATAGAAAACACCCTGAAACGAGTTACAGTGAGTTCGATGTCTGCGTGTTTTGTGAAATCGGATAGTGAGTCGTAAGCATGATATATTAACCAAATGAACATCCTTACGAGTTTCTTATGGCGTAACAATGCGCATAAACTGGCATATTGCTTATCTTTCGTAAGTTTCTTTCACTTTTGAGCTATGATGTCCTACTTACTTTTTTGTTCATTGTTATGGTCATACTAATCTTTGCGAAGTAATACTTGCAGAAGAGTGTCGAATTCTCTTTGGTCTCGTTAATTCCCCATGGCCAGTTTTGCATCTGATAAACTCGATTATGTAACAGTACACAGGACAGACAGACACATAGACAGAGAATTTTAATGGATATAGGTAAGCGCTTAGAAGAGTTAGGATGTTTTCGGTGTCTTTTTGTTTTGTGAAACCGAGTATAGTAAGGCTTACACACGATACATAAATCACGTGACCATACTAACGCGTTTCTCGTGACTTACCAATGCTCATAAACAATTATAATTCTTATCCTTCCTAATGTTCACGCAATATACAGAAGTTGTTATTTATCATGTCGGCTATTCTCATTAGGCAAACTCTAATCAAAATGACCAGTTGTTCTTGGGAAATTAACCTCTAATCACAAGCACCTAACATTGAAAAAAAGTTTGAGTCACGTCTCAGAGCCTAGGTGTTGAGAAAACAAACCCACTTCTGTTCTTTATCACGTTGTTAGCGCTTGCCTTGGCAATAATTTTTCTCTTCCCACTGTTTTTCTGCTCGTACATTTCGGTACCTTAGGAAGGGCTTTTGACATGAAGCACTCAGCAAGCTACTAATGAGAAGAGTCTTTGAAAGTTCAGATTATCAGTAAGCCGAGTGACTTTTGGCAAGGGTTGCAAAAATGAAAAAGCAAGAGTAGCAAACAATTTCACGCAACAAAGTCAAGAATACCGCCAGCTACATATCATTTTTGAAAAGTTCGAACTTCTACACCGTGGAAGGAAAATAAGGTTCTTTTCGTTCTTTCCCGACCCATATTTCTATTGAGTACTTTAAGCCCTTTTTAGTGAAAAGAGATGTAAAGTTAAAAAAAAATTGGCAGATCCCACGTACCTGGGAATTGACCTTATGGGATGTATGCGGAAAGAAGGTGACTGTATTGCAATTTATTTATTGAGCGACACGTCATGAAATGACAATAAATATACGTACAAATGTTACACGCACAGACATAGATTTAAGAGTTGCAGATGTTCATATAACCAGTTGCTTGCACTTGCACAATGATGCCAACTGTAACACGCGTATTAGCAACACCAGAAGCTGATATGAAGCGTCGATGCTCGCGAGGACGCTGGCCCTGGACGCTGCTGTATATATCAACTTCATCGTATAGCGACGAACCACAATGGACGTTAGCCTGACGTGACGGCTCTATCAAAGGGGTACATATGTAATGTTTATGAAGTTGGGTAGGCAGCCCTGCAAATATTATTCACATGTGACGAAGATTATCGTCTATTTAAAAAGTAGTTCCGACACCTGGCGTGGTACAATGCTTCATTGCCGCGCATAATTCTTGGGTTCGATTCCAGCTTGGACCCTGACATTCATTCTTTGCATTCGTTCGGTCGACACTACCGATGTCGGGCATTTCTTAACGCTCGCGCGTCAAAACAATCACCCATGTGTGTGGTCGTCGTTTCTGGGTATAAAATAAGTGTCAATCACCTGTGACACATACCCGCTTACCAGGGACACTTACCCGCCCGTGGGTATGTGCCACTGTCTAGTCAGAAGTGTTTGATGGCGTACGCGACAGGATTGTCACATTATTTATGTCTTGACCAGCGCGTCACTTTCGTCAAACGATCTTACACTTTCATGCTAATTTTGGCTCACACCACGTTAAGAGGGTGAACTCGTGAGCACCCAAACGTAAGCGCCAAGATAGATATATAGATAGATAGATAGATAGATAGATAGATAGATAGATAGATAGATAGATAGATAGATAGATAGATAGATAGATAGATAGATAGATAGATAGATAGATAGATAGATAGATAGATAGATAGATAGATAGATAGATAGATAGATAGATAGATAGATAGATATCTCGAGTACTGGCGGCTGGCTGCGACGTGACAACGTACAAGCCTCCACCTTAAGGAGCTTCGAACCCAAAATCAAGGAAGTGAGTCTTCAAATTTTTTGGCTATTAAGATTTTCGCTAACGTTTCTTTGACCTATCAGACTAAGTACTTCTTGTAACAATCAATCTGTGAGCATTCCTACGATGTTGGTAAGTGTTTGTTTATAGCTGCGTGGGGATTTTTATGTATGAACAGAAAATTCTAGGCCAAGGTAAATGGAAAGAAAGGAAAGGTCCGAAGAAGCACTGCACAACGTGACACTTTCTTCCTTTTCCCACCTTAGTCCTATGCAGACGTGTGTTTTTACTACATGTCACATTTTATGTACAACGAACGTCTGTAAGATTAGTTCGACACTTAGTATCTTGTGGTTTTCGGCTGTGAACTAAACGTCCTTATTGATACCGGCAGTGGCAGGTAGATGTGCTGGACATCTTGTACTTTGATTAAGTCGCACGCTGCAATATGGCCTGGCAGCACTGCAAGATCACCACAACGCGCATGTTTACTCACTAATCAGCGATGATTTCACTTTCAAATTATTGCGCAAGCACACCGGGACACAGAAAAGAGCACAAACGGGCTTAATCTCACATCTGGTTTATTTTTTGGAAACATTCATTTCATATATGTGCAAGGTATAGTAACAAGGAACTGCCTAACGATATGTTGTCTTCACAGTCATGTAGAAGGAAGGTAGTGATGGCTTTGGGGTGCTAAATTCAGGGCTCGTGAGAGGAAACGATAAGCCATGAGCACGCGACCTCGAACAAAGCAGGGGCGGTGATCAAAGATTCTTTGTTCCTGCAGAATTGCACATAATGGGGCTCTTCCCCTAAATGTCTTATCTTCGGGAATTCTGATATCGAGGGTTTGAGAGCCCTAATGCGCAATTCTGTTTCTGTCAATCAATCATTCAATCAATCAATACAATTCAATCAGTCCAAATTATATTTTCATAATGCTCAATGCAGTGAGTTGCAATGCAAAATATAGGACTAGAAAAAAAATGCTGCGCTTGTGCAGCTTCACTCTGTTGTAAATTGTTTGATTCTCTCGCGTGAATGGTACGCACATTTCACAATGTGCTGCTCTGTCTTCAGGAGCCAACTAACACTTATGCACATGTTTCAACAACTCATACCGACAAACTTGAAAAAAAACTGCAGCTCTTATGGGTACCAGGCCATCGTGGCATATATCTCAATGAGATGGCGGATGCACTAGCCACAGTATCTCTTAGCGGTCCCCTTATCCCGATTTTGCCTGATACGGCTTACGCGATAGCAATAAGGTTTAGAAACCTCTGTTTGCATGAATACGACTGCTACTCATTGGATAAATATCGAGATTTCGCACATCTAAGATGCCGCTGGAATAGACAGTGGTGTGCAACACGGCCCTCGGAAGTTGCATTTATAAGATTGCGTTGCAAAATTCCGAAACTGAATTATTATTTGCATAAAGTTGGTCTAAAGGCGTCGCCTTTATGCCAGACTTGCGAAGAAATGGAAACGATAGATCACTTCTTTTTGTTCTGTCGCCGATATTCTCATCAGCGGAAAAGATACCTGGCAGCTCCACTTGAAAAATTGGGATTAAAATGCAATGTGGCAGTAATTTTGTCGTTTGGCAGCATTAAATTCGGTTATAGCCACAGGGACGTCTGCTCTGCGGTATTTGAATACATAATTGAAACAATGCGATTGCCATGTTAATCTGCGTGTATATATATATATATATATATATATATATATATATATATATATATATATATATATATATATATATATATATATATATATATATATATATATATATATATATATATATTTATATATATCATTTTTGAGTCACCATTACCTCTGTCTCAAATCGCATCTGGTAGCCTGCATCGCTCCCTGCTCAGATATATATTTTTTTTTTCATTTTCGGCTTTTCTTTCTATATTTCTTTTTCAGCCCAAAATTACGTTTTGTTTGAAAAACCCTTAGCCTTTTAGTTAAGATCCTGCCGCCCAGTTCTTGGCCGATCCCCCTTTGTGAGTGTGCGCCAGAGTGTCAAGGATCATCATCGTCATCATCATCACAGTAGAATAAATTTACGGCATTTATGTGACGCTGTATTTTTTTATTATTTCGTTCAATATCCCGCCAAGATGAACTTCTCGAACTAGGCTTTGTTTGCAAGAGGTCGTTGTTGTGCTCCCTCCTCGCTAAACACTTTTGGTCTCTAAAAAAATGTTGACTTGGCAAATATTCTTTTTTGAGAGCACCGCTAAAGTTTGGCTGTCCCTTGTCGAAGCAGCGAATTTCGTTCAAATCAGCTTAGCACTATTCTCAGACAGTTCTTGATTTACGATTTCTTTTAAAGGGCATTCAAAGATCGCCACGTGTTAACACGTTTCCTTCGGTACTTTTTGTTTTAAACAAAATGAAAAGATTTAACGCATAGCATGAACGACAGAAAAGGAAGCAAGAAAACCGTTTACCACAGCCAATGTGTTTTCCGAACAAAATTTATTGCAGGATCTAGCCATAAAATACAAAGGCAATGAAGTTCAGACGTGTGGCGTGATAAATGTGCCTGCCGAAGCTAGAACATTGCCGAACGTTTAACTTCAGCGAGGTGAAAACAATTTGCGGTTTCTTTTGCACGAGCAGTTTCAACCACACTACTGTTGTTTGTCTTTGTGGCACTTTGATTCTTTCCAACCCTCCTGTCTCCCCACCGAGTGTACTTGTTAGTTTCTGCGCAAAACAATGCGATCAAGTTTTTCTCACCAACTGAATGGTAATCATGGGCTGCGGATAGGCACACACAATAATGACTAGAAAAACACAAAATTGACATGAGCTTCGCACTAAGAGCTTTAATTAAAGCGATTAAAGCGAAAAAAATCTGCACAGACAATTACGAATATCTGCTGTGACGCAGGAATATGCGAGCTAAGGGAAAAGGTTGCGACGTAACAGCACCCACGAGTGCGTATCCGAAAGCGAGAAAGTAATTCTTTGACACGCAGGAATCCCCTCGTGTAAAAATGTAGGTGCTCTGTGTTTTGTTCATTGTTTAAGAAAACCTATCACTTACACTACGCGCCATTCAGTGCAGTTATTGGCATGTATGTGAGCTTTTTTCGTTGTCGGTAAACAATTATACAAAATTTCATTACCTTTTCTGCATTTTGTACCAACATTCAAAAAATACCACACTCACAACAAGGGCACAGCAATGAACGGGAGAACAACAAATTGTGATCTTCTATGAAGTACAGCTTGAACCTCCTTCAATATCAGATCTGGCGTGACTCCACAAGAGAACAGAAGAAATAGCAGAAAAGGAAAGAAGGTAGGCAATTCGGCCAGTTCGACCTATTTGTGAGCCCACACATGGGAACAAAATTGAGAAAACTGTAGCATAAGCGAACGCAACTACTTGGCTGAGCGAAGCAGTCTCACTGCTGTCTGTCATCCCATTGCAAAGGAAGTGGGCTGATCGCTGATGATCGGGAAGATACTCACGAGCGAGTACTTTTATGATAAAATTTCCCTGTAGCTGCTCGAGCGACGCAGCCCCATTGTTTCCCCCGCTTTCATTCAGCTCTATCGTTAAACTGGCAGCACTTATTTCACCAATAAAGTATTTTGCTGGACTTCATTACGGCTCCATTGCTCATTACCGTCACGAATACGATGTTGTAAAATATTTACTAACAGATTGTAGAAAAAAAAAGATTAGAAGGAAAAGTTCAGCAGTGGGGCTTCGAACCAGGGACTTCACGCTCCTCAGCGCGCGATGCCTACCACTGAGCCACAGAGCGACTCTTCCCCAATGTGCTAACGACGAGCCATTTATATACACCATGTACCGCGGGCGGATCTCAGAGCTCGGTACTTACGCGTTGTTTGGTAATCAGTATCGAGACGGCAAGATAAGCGCGCGTCGTGTGCGAGCGCACCAGATGTCGTTGTGCAGCGCCACCACGCGCGTCGGTGTGCTCGCATGCCTCCACGTGGCGTGGTCAAATTGCGCATCGATGTTATCTAGCGGGGCTGCTCGCTCGCGTGCACGCTTACCTCGGGATTCGGGTGCTCTGACCTCTCGTGCTTCCTTCGCAAGGTTGCTTCGAAGTTACAGTAGTTAAATAGAGCAATAATGTCACTTCGCTCGCTGCCACTGCCGCGTTTATGAAATGAGCGCACCGCTCACACACGAAGAAGTAAGAATTGTGATTGTTGTGGGCGCTAGTAAAGGTGTATACTTCCGCGTTAATTTCGTACGTCTCTCTTTCGGTTTGACCAGCGTACTTTAGGTATCGAGCTGTGAGATCTGTTTGTACATGCTCGTCCTGTGTAGGCTCTTAGGATCTTTCTGCTTGGGGTGTGCGCTGCAAATTTCGAGCTGCTGGCAGTTCTTTGTGTGGCATTACGATTTGTTACGGCAGCATTCATTTCATCGATCTTGTGGCGAAACAATGCACAATGAATGCTCAGCTACTTATGAGAGGGCACGTTTCGCTATCGTGTTATACCGCCTGCTAAAAAAAAGAGATCAACCACGCTTTTTTTCTAATTGTAGCAAAATGCACAATGAGTGTAGCTGCAAGGTCACGTTGTCGATTGCGCCTTCCGTGTGACAGAGATTCTGCTTCAGCCGCGCTCATCACCAGCTCTCACGCGCCTCAAATAGTGCGTAAAACGAGCCATATGTTACCGGTTAGACCTTTGTACGTAAAGTGCCGAAGATAGCAACGACTGCACCTTGTCGAGAGCATCCATATAATTGCTTCGGCAATGAAAAATTCACCAGACCCCTGCTACGTTTATGCGCAGTTGAATCACACAATATTGTTTTCGTCTTTATCCAGCCATAATTATCAATAGTGCCCATTCATTTGAAATACACGTGCCTTGATTCATGTTAACCTGCGTGGATGTATATCATGACACCGTCAGTTCCATCAATATAATTACCTTATAATCATTATATCTGCGACATTACATTTTGACCTTTCATGATAAGAAGGTACCATTGGTACCGTTTCAAGGTGGATCTGAAGCGTTACATTTAGGATACAAGCAAAAGTTGTGTAATAAGGAAGATGTCTGCTTTCGCCGACCAAACATGTGGAATGATAATGTCCTGCCATCAACATCCTCATTTCTTTGAAATGAGATGCCGCCTTTATGGGACAAAACGTTCTCAATGAAAAGGTTCATTGCTTTATTAATGCATGAAAGCTTAAGAAAGCATTCCGTGCGTCACTTGGCTAGGTAGACAGCGTGGCTCGGGAGGGCTTCGAATGGGCTGTGCCACTGCAGCCTACAAAGGGATGAAAGTTCGTCTGTTAAATTATTGGCACTTGAAAACTTTTGGTACGTGCTGAAATTCTGGCGAGCCACTGGATGATCTCAGCTATGAGACTCTGGTCGCACTGAACAAAGTCTGGTCTCTCAAACAATTGCTTGCCACTTTTCTGCTTTGAGTGATCTGACTAGTCAAGAGACTGGGTAAGACAACAGTACTGAAAGTTGGGCGAGTTGGTACTCATTCATTCCTTGTGTCCGTGTAAGTGTTTGCGCAAAGAAGTCATGAATGATCCTTGTGTCCGTGTGCGTGTTTGCGCAAAGAAGTCATGAATGGGTAAGACAGTTTTATCCTCTTGCTTGCTTTCTTCGCACGTGACCGATAGGGTAAGTCTTCGCTATACTTTAAATTAAAACCGTTCTATTGTGACCAACTTGCTAAGGCATTGGGAGTGAGTGTGCAATGCTTTTTCACCGTTGAGCGGTTCGAGCAGTAAGAATTTAGCATCACACATTGTAAGAAGTACTATACGATACAGGTTTTTCTCTACTACTGGCAATATATTTTTGCTAAACAGCTGATAAGTATCAGATAAGTAACGTAAGAAATTATAACAAGAAACTATTCAATCGTAATCCTTTCCGCAAAAAGAATATTATGTGTGATTTTTTCGAATCGTGTTCTTCATACTTCTTAATACATAGGGTTTCACTTTCAAATACTACACGTGTATTAAAAAAATAACTCAAAGAAATATACTTGCAATCATATCAGGATAACTAAGGCATTGTACTTTTGTCATTGTTACTCGATTTAGTTCATTCTGTAAAATGGAGAAGTTTTACGGTCGGACCGAACTTTGATGGAAAGAAATCACTTTGGACAATCACAAAGTTCGGATTTTGCACGAAGTTTCTTTTATGATCAAGAAGAATACAACCGGCAAGTTGGCGGGAAGTCCCAAGATCGCACTTCAATTTGCCAAACGTAGAACTACGTGGGTTGTGTTACACTTAAGTTTGGGCACTCAACCAAATAGCATTTAGGAGACGGCAGGAGAAGATAATTGGATTTAGTCTTCGAAAGGTGAACCTAGTAAATATATACTTTTCCTGAAGCAAGCATTGAGTAAAAAGTCACTGATTCTGTTGTGAACTAAACTTACAAACCACAAAATTGAATCTTCCAACAATGAGGGCTCGGAACCGATGGATTTGACGTGGACAAAGAAGCTAGCCAGTGAACTGAGGAGAAAGGCAGGCTGAGGGGTTTCGACAAACATATCTTGCTCAATTTTACGGCATTGTATTGTGAACTGATTTAGAAGCTACCACGTCTGGTGAATCGCACGTGTGGAATTGTATAACATCTGTTGCATGCACTAGGCTTTGTTATTGTGTATGATCAGTGGTCAAAGATGTTTTTTCAGAAGTATGAAAACCGTACAGCGGAACAAGTCAGACATTGAACGAATAATGAAGCAGAATCGTTCCTGATGTGCTTTAAATTTGCTGACTGACTCGTTGCACTTCACGGCCAACCTAGACTGCACTGCAGCTTTATAAATTATTTAGATAATTTGAGGGTCCTTGAAAAGAGGCGCTGTACAACTTTTAGCAATGAATGCACTGTGTAGTTTATGATTTGCTTATGCGTGCATTCAATCCGATAGGGGACCAATTAATATCGGACATTCTTATATTTTTTAAGTTCAAGCAACCTATAGACAGGTAGTGACACTTTTATTCTTATATACGTACCTCAAAAGTCGGAGAGACATTACAAGAAAGGTGGGTGGACGAAAATGAAAGCAGCAGGAGCTCGCAGTTTCTTAATGTGTAAATTTGTCCTTTATCATCAATACATATTACGAAATACTTTACAGCTGTGTTTCCTCCATGAACATTTAAAGCGACCTTCGACACCCTCATCAAAAACGAGGCCAAAGAAAACCATAAATAACATTCTTCCATCTGCCTCGTCACGTCGAAGGCATGAGCGAACACGCAAGCAGGTAGTTTACCATTAAAACCTCCCTGGAGAGAACAACAAGATCAGTCTCGACCAGGCGAAGCGGAAAGCTAAAGTGTTTTCCCTAGAAACCTGGCCTCAAGAACAGAAGGAGGTACGAGTGATTCTGGGAATCACTCTCACAAAGTTTCTTTTCGTATTTGTTTTCTTGTAATCGGTAAACTGCCCGCAACGAAAACGTTCACGGTGTGGTTAAAAAACTTGATCAATATTGAGAGATCAACGTGCTGTTCTTTTTTTTTCAAAAAAAAAAACGAAGGCAATCAAACAGGTCCTTTTTTTAAGTGCCTAATTTTAGGCACAGGATCACGTACTCTACAAGCGTTCTATATATCTGCAATCAGAAATCGTTGGATTATTCGTTGGCAACGATTTTATAGTTGAAGAACCAGCCGCTGTTGTCCAAGATGACTGCGACTTGTGATGTATGTAGGAACTAAAACCATGGCAAATCGATATTGAATTGGAACAGCATAAGCAAATGGAAAGCTTAAAGGGTTGAGCCAGTGAATATACGACACTGCTACACTTTCCTCGAATAATAGGACTAGTGTGAACTTACCATTATGAATGAAAAACACGAGTTATATGAAATAAGACAGGAAAACATTCTGAAATGTTTATATCTCATTAAATATGTCCTTAACGAACCCGACTGACAAATCAGAAAATGAATTAATGTGAAAGGCCTAGAAAATTCGTAGCAAGTCTTCCTACTATTGCAGTAACCCTGGATAACGTCATTATGTGTGCGTGAGGGCAGTTAAACGAAAGGCGGAGTCTTTTGAATGACTGCGTGCTAAACTGCGATGTCACACCATTTTTCTTTTGTTTTCACAGTTTAACCATTTATGAGCATGTAAAGAAACATTTTTAGTGCTTTACTTGCGAACTAGATACGTTTTACAATGTGACTAGGGTGTGAACCCCTATAACGCCAGGTTTCGCAACGCTTCTGATTAACCAAAAGGAGGATAGTATTGACAAGTTCATAACTAAAATATCGCCTTGGCGTAAATTAGGTTAGAAAGATTGTTTGGTTGTTGTTTTTTTGTTTTCGTCTTTCAAGATTTTATCGAGCGATACTGTATATCAAAGATTGTAATTACCTCGCGTCCTTCAAAAAACCATAGGCTCGCCACGTGCCACAGTCCGGAAAGCGTTGATGTTTTAACCCAATTATTGACAATTATGTGCTAAAATGAAGAATAAAATAAACAAAATTTCATATACAAATCCCCAACCTTTCGGCATTCCTTGCAGTTCGTTTCCAATAATGGAATCGTATTTTTTTTCCCACACAAAACTATATATGGCCAACAAATGTGAACGTACAAGTTAGTAAATAGAGTACTAAGGAAAATTTATGTGTCCTTGAAACTCATGAAATATTTAAAGTTTAAGGAAACCCTTCGTGTTTAGAGAAAATGTCATGGTAACTTCGTGCCGTTAGCTACGCCCGATTGTGAAACAGTGCTCAACAGCTGACATGAAAGTGGTGTGTTTGAATGCAGCTACGGCAGCCGCATTGCTCCGGAAATGCATTGCAAGCAGCCCAGTGTACTGTTCGATGGACATTGATTCCACCAGATGACCGCAATTTCCACTGCAAAATACTACTCATAAGCATACGACAGTTTAGTTATCATAACATCATGTAATTATTAATAATAAATACTTTTGCAAAAAAATATTCTTGAGAAAGAAGTGAAGCTCTCACTGCCAAAGTTGGCTTTTCAGACCATTTTCGGTAATGTGGCATCGGTAATGTAATCATGAAAAAAAAACAGGAGAAACTACAAGAGTCTAATGCACTAATTTGAGAAAGTTTCCTCAAAGTAGTTAGAAAAAGGCAGCTAAACCAAAACTTGGTTCAGAAAAAGATCTGCCTGAACAGGTCGATAAGCCGGGCGTGTGGCCCGTGAGGCCAGAATTCAAATGTAAGCGAGGCGTGTAAGATAACGTGCTCTGGCGTGTTTGGGAGCGGTACGCAGCAAATTACGTTCCTCGTTTGCCGACTGGAAGTGCCGTGAGTCCGCCTGCGACTTGCTTAAATGACATCCCTACTGGAGTGCCCGCCAACGTGAAATAAAGGAAATAAAAAGAAATAAGCTAACTATTCTCTTAAGTGAAGCATCAGGTTAAGAATTTAGGGTCAAGTTTTCCCTTTTTTTCCTTTGTTTTCTTTCTGGTAAGTCGCTTAGTACTTGCTGTTGTCACTTTTGTGTGACACCGCTTGTGCGCATTCTGCATGAAGCCATATGCTAATGCGGCTGGCGCATTTTTCTTTCTTTCTATGGCATTACTTCACTGTTGCCTTCTTTCAATACTGGAGTTTCAAAAAAGTAACTTTCAAGAGTTGGCGAACCCTGTTTTTCTAAAAAAAACGCGGGACGTGCTAATTAAAATATTCCGCTCTATTTTCGAGTATTCCTGTTGTTTTTATTCGTTCATTTTGGTACTATAACGCCAAAAAATTTACATAATTAGATGCCGTGTTTGTGTTCTATACCATTATTTTGTACCCGTGTTAGTGAACTTGATTTTCAATGTTTCACAGTGAGGCGCCTCGAAAAGTGACGAAGTGTTATTATGTTCTTTTGAGACGTATTTCCTTTGAATAGCAAAGCATAAGTATTGGTATTTGCTCAAGATAATCAATCAAATGCGAACTTTTTACAGCTTTAGAGGAACGACAAAGCCATATAGCGTCAGGTGATCATGACGGCAAAGAAGGTGCCTGTTGGGCTCTGCAAGAAGAAACCCGTTGTTGGAATATGTAAGTGCAAAGTAAATTCAAAAAAAATAAAATAAATACACACTGTAGAGTGTTAGCGGCTATCACTGTCGTCAAATGCCGGTTTACAGATACGCTGTGAGGTGCGCTGGCATTTGGGCTACACATGTCACATCACAGATTGGAGCGCTATCACTCGTGGCGGCGTTACTTCAAGAAATAACTACTCTGAAATGATTAAGAAGGTTCGGAAATGTTTCTAAAAAACAATCGCTTTTGTTCCTAGCATGCGCGGGGAAGCGCGATGTGCAAGGCACCGGCTCTGTTCTCTCACATTAAGAATAGAAAGAGAAGCACGGGTGCCGATAGAAACACAAACACACACACACACACACACACACACACGCACACACACACACACACACACGCGCGCGCGCGCGCACGCACGTACACACACACACGCACGCACACGCAAACACACACGCACACGCAAAAACACACACACACACATACATGCACATGCACACGCACACCAGAGAAGGCAAACACATGAAGGGGAGACAGAGTTTGGTGGGCCAATGAGATTAACACGTTGACAAATATTATGTGGTAGCAAAGTGCACAAGACTTGGTTGCTTGACACAGATCACGCGAGAGGCCTTTGCCATGCAGTGGGTCGTAAGCAGGCTAATATATATATATATATATATATATATATATATATATATATATATATATATATATATATAATGTGAGATATAACAGACAGTAATGCCAAGAAATGTACAGGGGAAGTTATTAGAACCAATGGAATATAAATAATAAGAAAGAAAAGTGGATGAAAAAATAACCAGCCGTGAGCAGGAATCAAACCTACGACCTTCGAATTCGAAGGTCGTAGGTTCGATTCCTGCTCATGGCTGGTTATTTTTACATCCACTTTTCTTTCTTCTTATTTACATTCCATTGGTTCTAATAACTTCCCCTGTACATTCCTTAGCATTACTGTCTGTTATATCTCAGTAATATTGTGTTAGAAACACGGAAAAACGAGCCCTTAGGTATACACTTATTTCCCTTATATATATATATATATATATATATATATATATATATATATATATATATATATATATATATATATATATATATATATATATATATATAACGAAGCACGCCGCAGTACAGGCTTCCGGATATTATTTCGACCACCTGCACTTTTTTACATGCACCTACTAATGTAAGGGCAAGTGCCTCTAGTAATTAGATAATTAGATTCTAGTGAAATGCACAGCCGCTGAGATTCCATTCCATCACTTTAGACTCATCAGGTGAGCATCATAACCACTACGTAAACTTTGTGCTTATCAAAAACATAGAGACACCATGTAATCGAACTTCATACTTGCAGAAATACAGCGCGCACAAAGCCACCAGACATCTCGACTTAACCAGCCTTTTTACACACTTTTAAAACTGGGTTATTCCTTCCAAGCTTACATATTTCATTGGCTGTGTCACAAATGATTCAATTTCGAAGTACTTTGCGGCGAAATTTAAGAACCTCTAAAATTTGATGGTGCATGAAGTTTCTAGATACCACTGAAAAGGATCTTCTACCAAGCTTTCCGTACAATTGTTTATTCGAGATAGCTAGGACGTTTAGCTAAAACGGCTTGCAGTGCTCGCTGGCTTAGCAGTCGAGGCCAGAATGACGCTCCAGAAACTCTCGCCGAAAGTGGGCGTTGCCCCACTGAAACCGTTCACTTTACTGCCACGTTGACGCTGCTCTGCCACAACGCTGCTTTTCGAGACGATACTCCTTCTTGGGGTACTTCGACGCAAACATTTTGGTCTGCCTGTACATGTGTCTGTTTGTCCGCCGTAATGTTACCATAGGGTAACATGTGTTTAGAAACAGTTTTCAACGATTTAGAGCACGAGATACTCTACTATGGGAGAGCTTAAAGCCGTCCCAAAATTCAAGGGATGACAGCTACCGTTTAGGAAGAGAGACAACTGATTGATGCATAGAGTAACATAGTAGAAATGTTACTCTACGACGATACCCCAAACGGCACCAGCGCACATTCTAAACGAACAACGCTGTGCGCAATGACCACCATTATTGCTCAAGTTTCAGCGTTCACACTTGTCCGATTCTCAATTAAAAAGCAATCAATGCGCATATCAAAGGCACCAGAACAACACGTCAACATTTTGTATGTGTGGCTTTACATCAGAGAAAGCACACATAAGCAATTCTAAGGATCATTGCGTTTATCACGCTGCGCTGAGCCTGCAACACGATGCTCAAAAGGCAAGTGTTTTCAACGCTTTCCTAAGACGACACGGTGGTGGCATCTGTTCGTCACTTTGCGTTCTACACCTTGTCGCCTTCGAGACAGGCGCGCATCTTTCTGCGCGGGCGTCAACGTTTTTGTTTGTGGGCGCGCACGCCTTCCTTCGTTTTCGATGGTAACTTCCAGATAGCGCTCCTGTATAACGTGCCTCAATGCACTCGTCGTCTTCGATGCACTGATCAAGACTTTCTAACGCAGCGCTTCGAAAATACTAATCACCGATTTTCTCGCGCAGAGCATCAAATAAACGTTTTGTTCACTCTCTCCACAGGCAAGACTATCGTCTTTCGACGGCATTTGCAGTGAAACACACAAATACGGGGCCAAATGTTTGTGCTCGCTGTTGTCACTTCTCTTCGGCTCGGAAAGCTGTTGGATGCTCGGTGCGTGGTTATAACTCACACTACGTCACCGGGGTTTATTTTGTGCCGGAGTGACATGAAGAATAGGCCCGGCCAACATGAATTATTTTATTGTATGCCGAAACAGCTCTCGGGGCTGCTCTTCAGCAATTGTCTGCCGTTTGGGCATTTGTATGACGCGCGCGCTCTCCATGAAGTTGTAAGTTCAAACTGCTGTGCGCGGCTTCAGCGGCATGCCTGGCTGCTAAAGCTTGAATGACGTCACTGAAGGCGAAGCCGATAGCACAGGCGCTTGAGTATGATGCAGAGAATGGCTTCAGTAACGTCGCTGCCAATGCCACGCGTGCTTTGTTGTCACGTGGAAAATGGCGTAACTGAGAGTGCATCGAATGGCGACTTATCAAAAGTCGTCGCAAATTGTTTTTTTTTTATTTGAGCTTGCCTTATGGAGCTTTCGTTGTAAAAGAAAGTACATCGAAAATAATGAAAACCATTACATTTCACAAAATTTCACACAATAGACCCGGGTGCCAAAGTGACGTGGCGCGGTACACGCGAGGAAGTATATAGTTCTCAGTTTCCTCATCAGCATAGCGCAATGAACTTAACGTCACCGACTACGTCACCGCTGGCGGACGTAAACGCTGCCCGGAGTAACCATCCCACCTTTTATAGCACTTCATGTTTTTATTAATCATTTTTATTGTTTTTACGGCTTTGCAACACCAAGAACCAGATGGGTCATCGAAATTGCATGATTTAGGACGGTTTTGCCACAATCAGAACCAAATGCCTATACTTTGTATTATACGTCTCAATAAACCAGCTTCATTCTAAAAGTACAAGCCTATACAAGATGCAAAAAGACGCCGCAAGAAAGCTTTCTGTTCCGTTCATCAGCCCGCAAATATAGCAGCCTAACCGCTGCAGCCAGGGTATCCATAGGGAGTACTGCCCTTTATGTTGTTACTGAACTCTCCATCCATGCCCTCACAGTTGTGAACACGATAAAATATTGACCAAAAAGAAACGTTGCCGATCCCCCTTTATACGAGTCGCTATAACACGAAAGTGAAACGAGTTTTTACAGAGGCAGTTGAGCGCTTATTGTGTAGTTTTTGTTTCAGCAACAGCAACAGATTGCAAAGTCACGTTAATAACGGCAAGAAGTTCGAAACTTGCAACCCACACCTCAAGCAGAAAGCGCACACGAAATTAGCACACACAGGAAGAGCGCGAGCTAACAATGTTGGCAGCTCGACATTTACAGCGTGCCGTTCAGAAAGACGAACGAAACAAGCTTTTACCATACGCTTACTTTTATAAATATCTCGCCCTTTCTCGTTCTTTTTTATCTTTCTTCCGTTTGTTTTACTACTCTCTCTCTATCTTTCTTTTATCTCTCTGTTTCTCGCTTTCTGCTTTTTATATCTCTTTCTTTTTCTACCTAGCCTGGATGTAAAAACAGCGCAAAAATACAGACAAAGGTGGAAGAAGACACGACAAAGCGGTGAACATGCAACTAAATTTTATTAGGAGGAACGCATCAGGCAGAACACTTAGTCACATGACACGCCATGGTGACTGCGCAGCAGAGCAAACCTGGTACGAAGAAGAATATAATCATGAAGAAAATCGACAGGTGCATAAACAACCAAGAAAAAAACGGAGAACTGATCACAAGCCCTCGCAAAAACATCCCGTGGTCTGAACTATAGCCAGCTCATTGCTGCAGAGAGTGTGGCACCCAGCCGTTGTTGGACAAAAGCACTTGTTTGTCTGGCTGTCGGGACAAGTGTACCGGAGAGGTGATGGATGCTTTTTATGCTGAAAGGGTGTGAGAAATGTGCTTGACCAAACTGTCCGTGACACTTGGTGAAAAGAAGGTTAAATAACAGGGTTCAGCGCCATCATGTAAAAGCCATTATTAGTATTTTTCGACTGTCACGCATATTTTTGCAAGTAGTTGTGATGAATCTTTTTCTCTTTTTTTGTTGAGTGTTTACGCATATGTCGATTTTTTTTTCGAGCGCCTTGTTGTCTCTTCTTCCGTCTCTGTATATTTTCGCTGTTTTCACATACAAGCCAAAACCCCATTTTGCCCAAATGTCGCTTCTAGTGCTCTTTCTGTCTGTACATTCCTGTGTTTGTGCTGTGTCTAGGCTATGCTTTACTTTCTCTCTCTATTTTATTTCGCTCCTTCGCACCCTCAGATCTATAAGCCATCACCTTGCTATAGTAAACTGCTCAAAGTTATACTAAACTATGCCGCCGTGCTTGAATAACCGAGTGGTGGATATGATTCTCGCCTTCAGATGGTGGGCACACGGGTTCTATCTTGACTTACAACCCATGGTTTCTCACTTCAACTTCGCTTTTATTTCCGACTTTCTTTTGCTTTTTATTTCGTTCTTTTTCTCTGTTTTTTGTTTTCCCTTCATCAGACTCTTGGCTTCCCACGTCTATTCTGCGTTCTATCAATTTATTGTTTACCTTCTCTCTATGCCCCCCCCCCCCATTTCGGGGTATTGTATGTTAATTAGCCTCTACACTAAAAAACAGGCATGATCACAGCGATGTAGCCAGTGCAACCCGAGAGAATGCGGCTGAAATAAAGCCATCAAGTTTCACAGATCGTTAGCCTGCTTCTCTCCTGAGTGAAACGTGTTAGAAATCAAAGAAAAGGATGGAGGTCATAAGATTAGTGCACAAGAACCAGCTTGTAGCAGGAAGCCACAGTTATATACAAACAAACTTTCTTAGGAAGGATGGCTTCTAGTTGAAGACGAATTCATGCTGATGCGGCAGTGGATCTCCGTATCTCTGCCTTTCATAAGTATCCGCATCGGGGGGACCCGTTAAACTCATTCGTAATGTTCTGTGCCCAAGGGATACAAGGTGTCGACTGATTCGCCCTCGATCTATTAGTTTCCAGCTTCGTCGTTATCTCAATTGGTGGAGTAACTAACCCGGAAAGGCATTGCTCCCGGGTGTGGTCCCAGCACCAAGATGAGTTTTTCTTGAACTAGAAGGTTCGCTTTCTCATAAATCTGTATGGTTCACTCAGTGGCTTTCTCCTGAGAGTAGACAGAACTTGTTTGGGAACAGATGGGCGTTGAGCCACGGGCTAGTTTGTCAATATGTAGCGTTTTAAAAAATTTATGTTAGAAAAGCATAGATTAATAACACAAAGTTATTTATCCCCATACAGTGCTATTCGATAAAGATTACATGGTTAAGCATACCGGGGTACCTGTTGATACGTGCCTCTTAGTGAAATAGAGGGCCAAGGCACCCATGTAAGCAGTCTGGCGTTTGCTTAGGTACGCAAAGAGTGGTTCAAATGTATGTTCTCTCGAAGACTACTGAGCGTTCCTTTAAGCAATGTGCGCTTATAAAATGTGCTCAACGATTTCAAGTACTTCGCCCTGAACTACGGGAAATCAATGAGGCGTCCCGATCCTGATAATGTGTTAAGGAAAAGTGGATAACCATTTAGAGTACCAGGTACTCTACAATGGGAAGACTTAAAGCCGTCTTATGGGCCTCACATTTGATGAAGCCCGGTTCACACAAATTGCCCGATCCTGGTCATGTGTTTAGAAAAAATGTTTAACGACTTGAAGTACATGGTACTCAAAAATGAGAGAGCAGTAAGCCGTCCCTAAATAACAATCTTCTTGTGACTTGTCAGTCATGCGCCAGGGGTAACAGGACTCATATGTATTTAGTAAAAGTGTTTAACTATTTCGAGTATTTCTCACTCAACTATGGGAGAGCAGTGCGCCGTCTCTTGCTAAAACAGTTACGTCTATCACGGTCAGTTTAAATACACCGCACAACAAAATGCTGACAACGCTGCTGATTCTCAAGAAAGAGATGGGATATTCCGTATTTGTTTTTTTTAAGCCATCCCTGTGCACTCGTTTTTAACGTAGCTTATGATGAGCTGTGTTACTACTCATAGCGCCATACAAAAAACAGAACCGCAACTAGAAACACCTTTGGCACTACGCATTGGTGTTTATATGTCCACCTTGCTTTCTTGACGTTTACAATACAATTAGGTCTAATAGCTTCCTTCACAATTTCCTTGGCAATATTGTCTGCTAGATATCATGAATATTGTCTCGAAGCACAGAAAAAAGGGCCCTTGAGTATACACTTCTTTACACACACACACACACACACACACACACACACACACACACACACACACACACACACACACACACATATATATATATATATATATATATATATATATATATATATATATATATATATATATATATATATATATATATGGGCGCTTTCAAGAAGCCCATTATTCAGTTGTAGTCGAGGCAAAGTCTGCACAGCATGTTACAATAAAGAAGTTTTATAAATGTTCGCTTACTCCTTTGCACAGTAATCGGGCCACAGGTAACGATTCATGCACAATTCCTTTTAGTAGTTTTCTCAGAGATGCACATGGTGTTAGAACCGTGGTATTGTGTAAGAGCTTCATAAGTGATGCGTAAGCACTTTCTATGTAGAAGCCCTCTTTGACAGGCCGGTTTTGAAGGAACGTGTCGTTTTTCATCGTCTCTCTAGTCAACGAACAGATCGGAAACGCGTGGCTTCATACTCGTAGACAACTATTCTTGGAAATTAGGCGCAGGCTACGGAGCCGAGTAGCCCGCATACCAGCGCTAACCTATGTAGTCCCACAATTGAGTTTGTATATTCTGCATGAGATATGAAAAATACTCGTTCATTTTCTGGTGGTAGCTTTTTTTAGATAAAACGCAGCTCACGCCTCTCGCATGTTCTTGCATTTGTTTTACTTTATTCGTTGCTACAATGTAGGTTCTTACACCGATGACATATAACCCAGCCTTTAGGTGTACCTCCAATGTGGAGGAAAGAAAAAATGTCTCCACCTCCCCGAAGGGTATCGGGAGGAAATGCGAATGCTTTTCTTGCCCTGAGAAAGGGTACTGTTGCCAAGAAACATTCACCTTCACTGACTTTGCCATCGTCTGAGAGGCGCCAAGCCAGCGCAAAGTCGAGAGTAAGGAGTGAGCGGATAGGAGAGTTGGGCGCCGGCGTTCTGGACTCGGCGTTGTCGTTTCAAAGCGGCGTCACGAGCACACATTTCCGATGGTTCTTGAGAGGTGCCACGCCATGAACGGTCTAGATTGAGGCGCGAGAGAACGGGAAGTGAGAGGGATGGGTGAAGCTTTAGGGGAAAAAATGCCAGCATATCCACCGAGTGAATGATGGAGAGTGGGGTGAAGAATTCGTCCCTTCATTCGTTCTTGCTTCCGTCCGTCCATGCGTCCGTCAGTGTGACCATCCATGCGTCCGTCAGTGTGACCGTCCATGCGTCCATCAGCCCGTCCGTGCGTGCGTCTGTTCAGGCGTCCGTCCCTGCGTTCGTCCATGCAGCCGCCCCTGCGTCCGTTCATGCGTCCATCTATGCATGTTTATGTGTCCGTTCGTCCACCTATTCAACACTCCAAGTACCACCATCTCGCATCTTTTCATCATATATTCCTCATATAGAAGCACCGCCGTCCAGCGGACATTCCAAGGACTAAACGAGAGGTGGCACACGCACATTTTCTTACGGCTTGCGCTTCGGGTCCATTTCCCACCTTTAACCACCTCGAGTTCATGGTATATACTAGTTTACTGTATTCATGGCACTGTGGCCGAACGCTCGCTAAACCTTTCGAAAACCAAGGAGATTACGCCCAGCGAGTATGACGTAGCAAACTTTTTCAGTCAGATAGTGCACAATGTACATGCCAATGGCTGCTAATGGGAAATGAGAGACAGGACAATTCGGTTTTTACTTTCTTACGGCTTGCGCTTCGTATCTCCTTCCCACCTTTAATCACCTCGAGTTCATGGTATGTACAAGTTCATTGTATTCACGGCACTGTGGCTCAACGCTCACTAAACCTTTCTAAAGCTAAGGAGATTACACCCAGCGAGTATAACGTAGCAATCCTTTCTTGTCAGATAGTGCTTAATGTACATGCCAATGGCTGCTAATGGTGATGGCAGCCTGCGCGTAACTAAACGCCGAATGCTCCTGTCTCTCATTCCCCATTAGCAGCCATTGACACGTACATTGAGCACTATTTTTATTGTTCAACAACGCACAGAAGAAGTCTCCCACCGGCACCACCTTGGAGGTCAAAATGTTATACTTGTTACATACTACGGGGGACGAACGGGTGCCCTTATAAGGAGTTTCACCCCTAAAAAAAGATAAAAAAATGACTGCAGTTTCACGAGTGGGAACACTGGTTGGCATAGGGAGCATATATGTTGAACTGCGATAAATGTGGTTTGTAATTTGCAACATGCGTGTGAGTTATGAGTGAACACGAGTGAAAACGAGTGAACACGCACGCACGTATGCTGTTACGGCTATTTTGAGCAAGATGGTTTTATGGTCCGTAAAGTGAAGGGTAAGTGGGTCTGGTTGCAGCGGTCGTAGGTCAAAATTTGCAAACACGTGGTTGATGCACGTCCCGCAAACCGTGGTCGGATGATGTTTGCCGTCGTGCGTTGCTCGTTTCAGCAACTGCCGCGACTCCTTGTAGTCGACCACCCAATCGTCCTTGATGACGTCGACGTTGAAGTAGCCAACTATCACGAAGGGTCGTCGTTGCGGTCGTTGTTTCAGGTATTCTTCCACGGCTTCGTCGACGTACTTCTCCACGGTGGCATACATTTTCACCAGCGACATCGGACGTGGAGCGACCGCACAAACCAACCGACGAAGGGCGGTGCGCTCCGACACTCGGTTATTTATAGCGAGCGCTGGCCCCGGCCTGCGCATGCGCGCGTTAGCATACAGCTGGCGCACTTAAAACTAAAGATCGCGTGGCGCGCGGAGGGGTAAAGCGAGCGCAGCACGCGCTGAGTTGAGAGAAGGAAGGAATGCACAGATGGCTGGCGGAGGGAAAGGGGAGGCTGCGGACGGCGACGGCGCATGACTAGACTTTAGTAGAACATGCTAAGCATGTAAAATGCGGATAGGAAAAGAAATAGGGTGTGGAGTGCCCGATTACTGTCTCTCATGTGAGGACACCTGAACCAATACACTCACGGGAGAACGGGAAATGAAGAGACAGATTGAAGAAAAGATTTTAGGCTGAAAAGATAGGGGTGCGAGGTGAAATCGAGGAGGATAAAAAAAGGAAACTAGCATAATGGGTGGACACGCCCTACTGTGGCGAGCGGCTTATAAAAGTCGCTCGGTTAAGTTGGTGAGGACACCAGCTTGACCGAGGTGTCCACACCAGCTTGAGTGGGGCGCAGGGCAGAGAGAGAGCGAGTGGTGAGAGAAGAAGTGACGAATAGCTGCACCTTACCTCCCTTACACTCTTTCGCACCACATGCTCCTGTTGCTAGGGACGAGGATAAGCGCGCGTGCCCACAGCTGTTGCTGTGGGTGAGGGAGTGAGAGCGAAGAGATAACACCTTCTAGCGCGCGGACAACGCTGGTTGCCTGACATATCCCGACTAAGAAATGAATTCGCATTATAAAAAATTGACCAAGAACTCTGAGCCACATCTGCGTCAATATGAAACGCTCATTGCGCGCAGCTAGAACGTTTCATAGAACGTTGTGGAAACCATGCAGTGGAGTTTTGCCATTTTTGCAGTGTCACTGTAGCGCCACAACGCGAAACCTAGTGGATAAAGAAAGCAATATTGAAATGGGGTTGGTCGGAATGGAAATCAATGTGAGCCTCTTTCACTCTGCATGAGCCGGGTGCTTGCGACCAGGCTCCATAGAAGACGCGTGCACTCGTCTCTTTTCTGCGTGCCCTTTAACGACCAATGTCGTCGAACTCGGGACAGTGATGACTATCGGTAAACCTTTTCAATGTGAAAAAAATTCTCAGCGCACTGCGTGTACTTTGAGCGCGTGTATCGACGTATCTATGTTTCCACCTATAAGTGTGGCTGCTCTCGCCAGTCCTTAACGTGGGGTAGACGAAAATCAGTAATAAAAGGAAGTAGGGTCTGACAAGTATTAAAGTGTAGTAGAGTCTGACAAGACAAAATAATTACCGTAAAAATCCCGCCGCGCATGTCGTCAATGACTTTTCTACAGACACGTTTAGCGAATATCCATATACAAGAGGTCGCAGTATGCGGTATGCGTGAGATGACGTTGACAGTTTATATCTAACCAGGAACGGCAAGACACGACTTTGGTAAAGAGGCGTGAGTGTGCTGAAAAAACTGACATCGGTTTTGTTGTCCTGATCAACGCAAATGATAAATAACAGGATTACAGCAGGATTTAACCCAAGCATGCTGAGTGGCAAATTGATGTTGCACGACAGAGCCATCCGGGTACCGAAAAACGTTTGTAAAAGGTTCTGTGCTGTAGTAATATCAGTGCGACGTCAATTAGGATTGCAGTGCTGCCGATCCAATTTAATAAATATTACTTATCTACTCCCCTAATGCAGAAATCACGTAAGCTTACTGTGATTTGAGTACTTATGCACCATCCACTGAAGTTTTTCAGCGTAGCACTATGCAGAACTACTCTCCTCGCAGCAACACGCGCTGCGTTTCATCATTTCCGCTTCCGGTGTTGGCAATGCCGATGATGCTAATGGCATATTCCCGCAACTGTAAACAAGTTGCAGAAGGGTTTCTTTAAGTGCCAGCTGGTACATGATGTTGAAGGGAACAGCGCGAAAAACGGGACGGAGAAATTAGGATTGAACATCACTGTAAACAAGTGCTTATATAAGACATATGCCACTGTTCAACATGTCTATGCGTACAGCATTTATATATATTTAGCATCGATTCTCAGCGTTTCACTCAGTAAAAAAAAGTTACACTGCACTACCATTCCCTCCACATGTTCCCTACCCTTCACATGCACTACCCTTTCTTCCATGGTATGTGGAATCTGCCAAATTTTTTGTTTGGTCTCAGCTATATAAAGGAAAACTCGTTTTTGACATGGGTGTTCTAAACAATAACAGCGTAGATGATGCATAGGAGGAAAGAGGTTAACACGAAAAAGTGCTTCTACCCATTAACCTCTTTTCCTGTCTGCATCTTCTTTGGTTTAGGAGTGAAGCGCCTCTAAGTCTAACCCTGTTCATCATCAGGCATAACCGGCAGAAAAATAAAGTGAGAAAAAAGAAAGCAGTGTATCTCTAGCAGTATAACATATGGCGCTGTGTCGTAAAACTGCATATACTTTGCTGTCGAGTGAGTATATTCTAGATAACGCTGTACCACTGCTCTCCGACAAGGATTGGAGGTCAAATTAGAGGGAAGTGGATTTGGCTTCAACCTGTCTTTCGTCAAACAAGGAAAACTCATTGAACAGGCACTACCAGCATTGATGTACGCAGATGATATAGTGCTAATGGCCAACAACAAGGACAATTTGCAGAGACTGATGGACATCTGTGTATTGAAGGAGATAGGTCAGGTTTCAGATTCAGTAAGAAAAAAATCAGCAGTCATGATTTTTCATTTTAATGAAGGTAGTGAGCTTAAGGTACAGGTGGTCACGCTAGAACTAACAGATAAATACAAATTACTGGCCGTATAGGTAAGCAATGGGACCGAGTAACTAAAGGAACACGAAATATACGTAACGACTAAAGGTAACAGGAATGGAGCAGTGATGAAAATAGGGTACTGTGGAATTACAATAGCAATGATGTTGTGAGAGGAATATGGAAAGGGGTCATGGTTCCTGGTCTGACGTTCGGCAACCCGGTCTTGTGCATGAGATCAGAAGTTCAAGCAAGATTAGATGTTATGCAACGTGGAATCGGTAGGCTTGCTTTAGGAGCCCACGGGAATACACCAAATCAGGGAGTACAAGGTGATATGAAATAGACATCATTTGAGTGCAGGAAAGCTAGCAGCAAGATAAAATTTGAGAGGCGATTGAGAAAAATGGGGGAGGAGCGTTGGGCTAGCAAGATTTTCAGCTACTTGTACATGAAGAATGTCGATACAAAATGGAGGAAGCGAACCAGAAAATTGACGGGTAAATACTTAGAAAACAGCAGGGAGCAAAACCAAAAAGTATTATCGTTTAAGAAGGAGGTTGAGGAAGCTGAGACCGATATGTGGAGACCTTTATTACCATGGTAAGTATTACTTAGTTAACTTAGTTAAGTTAGTTAACTTAGAAATTACATTAAGGATGACTGCCAGGTGGGCGTGCTGGTAATGGTTCACGATGAGACAAGCGCAAAAAAATACACACACTCAGAGAGGACAAAGACAAGCGCTTGTCTGTGTCCTCTATTACCATGGTAAGTATTAGGCTTCGTGGCGTTAGCCACTGCCCAATCTAAAGGGTACAGCCATATTCATCCATCCATCCATCCATCCGTCCGTCCATCCATCTGATTGGCTGCTTCGCGGGCTGTATTTGAGCACGCGGGAAACGAGTGTCTCTCTCAGTCTCCTGTATGGCCTCCGTAAGGGTCAGATCCTTGGTAGGGAATGGACGGAGCAGAGTGGTGGGCGTGAAATACCGCGGTGACTCGTGCTCATTACCTCGTTGGTGGGGCAGGAACGAAGCGGAGTTGAGAACCGCAGCGGCTTGCCCTCATCGCCAAACACACAAAAAGACAGAGACAGACAGACGGACGGAGGGACGCACAGATGCGTGCACGGATGGACGGAGAGACGAACGAACGAACGGACGGACGTACGCGCGGACGGATGGAGGGACGCTTCGCATCACTGATCATTATTCACTTCATGAAAATGTGATTTTTTACCACACCATGGTTTTTGCGTTTTTACCCATGTTCAAAGCTTCCATATGAACCGCCTAGTCCCAGTCTTCATTATTTGAAGTGTACATCTTTAAAAAAAAACCAATGAACCTGTGAAAATCTACAGGTCACGGATATATTAATGTTTAAGGCAAATTGTCATTTAAAGAACATAAGCTTCGGTAAAAATGCTCCTAAAATAGCTTAATTAAAGCAATGTTGAGCAATACCTGCAAATAAAATTTGAATGATAGCAACAGCGCGTCCATCTCTCATCTTATGGTCGAACAAAGAGGTAATGGAAAGGCCTCACTATCTTCCTTGGATCGTTTCAGGCTGTATGTGGTCACATGTTTTCAAGTGTACGCAGTCCTCGAGGATGTACAGAAAACGTGTAAGTCATGTCTTGCCCAGAGCTCTAGGCACGGTTGAGGCTCTACTGTTACCCCTTTTTAAATGCGAAGCATTTCTTAGCGAAGTTGGTGACTTTGAGCGTATATATCTATCTATCTTTCTATTTATCTATCTATCTGTCTGTCTGTCTATCTATCTATCTATCTATCAATCAATCAATCTATCTATTTATTTATTTATCTATTTATTTATCTATCTATCTATCTATCTATCTACTATCTATCTATCTATCTATCTGTCTGTCTGTCTGTCTGTCTGTCTGTCTGTCTGTCTGTCTGTCTGTCTGTCTGTCTGTCTGTCTGTCTAGCCGGCTACGACTTTTAGCTCTCCCGGCCGTTTAGATAATGGTATCGATACCAAACTTGCTTTGGCATAACATGACTGTATGAAGAACATATTTGGCTAGTCATGACATTTATGTCATAAATGACATGATTTACATTTTATGGTCCTGTACCTTATGCGGTCGTTTCATTCACATGGTATTTTGCAAAACAGGTATGGTATGACATGATCGCATCGCAAACACAAGCGACAGACCCTAACATGAAAATCATGACATGCGTGTCATGTAACAACATGACGACATGCCGCGCTCATGATGCACTCGCGACCGTTTTGCTAGCGTCACGTGCCAAAGTTTGTATTACGGTACGTGAATTGTTGACAAAGGTATGTGACTGGTTCAAACATGATAATCATTAGATGAGTGTCATGTAGCAAAATGAATTCGCAACGCTCTTGATGCGCTGGCGCCCGTTTTGCTAGCTTCACTTGTGCGAAATTTAGTATTACGGGATGTGAGAGGATCACGAAGGTATGACACTGGTGTAAACATGATAAACATGAGATGCGTGTCATGTAACATGACTACATTCTACGCTCTTGATGCGCTCACGGCCGTTTCGCTAGCTCCACGTGTACTAAATTTGGTAACACGTGACGT
The DNA here is from genome assembly GCF_043290135.1 of Rhipicephalus microplus. Taxonomy (NCBI): domain Eukaryota; kingdom Metazoa; phylum Arthropoda; class Arachnida; order Ixodida; family Ixodidae; genus Rhipicephalus; species Rhipicephalus microplus. The sequence goes on from NC_134705.1 coordinate 158,060,280, forward strand.
GAATATATGACAAAATGAAAGACATATCCAAACATGACAATAGAGACACGGAAGTCATTTACGGCATTATTTACATTTAAGTTGTAACGTTGTGCTGATTTTGAAGTACCATATCAAGCTTTCTCATTCGTGCTTCGCATATCATCGATTCCCACTGTACGTGGGATCTGCCAATTTTTTTTCTAAACACACATACCACAATGCACCACACTTGGTCGAATATGTGTTGTAAACGTTGCACACCTGAAGTGTAATGTGTAGGGAACAGTGGCTCACCAGCCGCGGCGGTCTTGGTGGTCGCGGCTGATACCAGCCACGGTGGTCGCATTTGAATGGAAGCGAACTGGTAGAAGCCCATGTACTGTGCGATTTCTACGCGCGTTAAAGAACACAAAATGGTCGAAATTTACGGAGCCCATCCCTGCGGTGGCTTTCATGTTCATGTTTTGGTTTTGGGGTGCTAAACACCGGGTATTATAACTATTACAAACATGCATAAGATTTTCTAAAAAAGGATGAATGGCTTTCATTACATCGAAGTTATTTTGTTTAGAGGGCAAGAAGCATCGCGAAAAGTTTGAGCGCTGCATTGAGCACAACGAAATTGGTGGTATTCCGACGTGATCAGCGTTTCTCCAGTCCCCGCCCCAGGCGATTGATGTGCTAGTAACTAAGACGTCGACAACTTCAGTGAATAATATTAGTGATGACTTCGTGGCGCAGACTCATGGCCACGAGTGGCAGTGGCTTCATTTCAATGTTCTGCAATTGTGTGATGGTTCGTCTTAAACCTTGTGTCTTCGCCACTTCGCTACGGTGTAGCGCCACTTGAAATAACTTTCCGGGTCCTCGTCAGCGTGTGATGATTTCGAACGTCCTTCGCAACTATCTGCTAGCACTTCGTGAAACAGTTGCACGTGACACACATGAATAGCGTTTCAAGTAGCGCAAGAAGGAATGATTTTGTCGTGGAGTACTCCAACGGTCGGTTATAAAATCTTCCAGGTAAGACCTTGCATGCAACGAACACCTATTGACGCGTCTCCGAGAAGCATAGAACGCTGGCCTAACACACGCTGAGATTGTGCCAAATTATAATTAACTCTGGCTGTACTGTCCTTGGGATTTTCGCAGCGACATGGGCGAGTCCTGCAAGTGTGGTCGCTAGGCTATATAGTATAGAAGCACAGCGTCAACAAAGTGTGCATGTACGGAGAAGGGGGGGGGGGGGCTGGTGCGTGTGTGCAGAAGAGGAGGGGGAAAAGAAGGCGAGGTTAATTTAGTAGAAGAATCGGCAGACGTGAATGATATTCCGTGTAGTGCGGACGTACTTCTCTTTTAAGACGATCGATCATTTGCAGTGAATGAACCGTCCATTATTGTTGAAAAGGTGACTCATTATTTTTGTGGACAGCACAACAGCCCTTTGTCCAGTCCACAACGCTTCTTGTATTTTAGGGACGAAACTTCTTATAGCATCACCTGGTCAGTCATCTTTTCATCCTGTGTAGCCAGCATATCCACGTACTGAGTGTTAATGAGTGGAGTGAAGGGTTTGTCTGTCCGATGCATGCTCTGTGTAATAGGAGCGGGCGCATGGACAGACAGACATACAGACAGAAAGACAGACAGATGGACAAAAGCACGGATGCATGGACGGACTAACGCATGGACAGACGGACGGACGGGCGTAAAAATGAACGCACCCACGAACGGAAAGACGCTTTGCTCCATTCATCATCAATCACCCTATGCATATTTTGGGATTGTTTTTGATCTTACCAGCCAGTAAGGCCGAAGTGTTCGTCTTCAGATGCCTTTTTATCGCATCTAGGACAGGTGTCAGAGGCTGCGCTAATAATCGCAACAAAAATAATTCGCCACATTACGTATCTTCAAACTTTCCAATTCCTCACTGCTTTCTTCGCCCCCTGTAGACACTCACGACGGGGCCGACGACAATGACGATGGTGACGAACGCATAGCTACACGTGTGCGCCTAGCAGACATAATGTCTGCTAGGTTCTACGCGTGTAGCAGACATGCAGCCTCTTAACAACGCTGCTGCAGAATAAACGCAATTGGATTTTGTTAGCCCGCCTTCAGCGGCTGTGGTGCTCATCTGCTGACTAGAAGGTCACGGGTTCAATCTCAGCCGTGGTGGTCGCATTTCAATGGAGGTGAAATGATAGAGGCCTGCGTACTGCGCGATGACAGTGTACGTTAAAGAACGCCAGGTGATCGAAATATCATAAGTCTTCCACTATCTCTAATTATCACGTTGCGGTTTTGGGACGTGAAATCCAAGTAATATTTCTATAATCGCTTAATGAATGAATGAATAGACTTTATTTAAAGTCCGATAGTTTTACTGGGCTAGGTGGGGGAAGAGGGGATAAACCCCTGTCCCTTCCCACTCTCCGTTGATTGTGATGGCGGTGCCTCAGGTGACCGCTTGAAGTCCTTGCACCCGGGCGGCATCTTCAGCTTGCCGGACGGCCCAAAGCTGATCGGCCAGCTCGTCGCTGGTGAGTGCCACCTCCCAGTGGCAGCGCAGCCGACGCCACCGATCGGCAACAGTGACCGCAGCCGTGGCGGAGGCCGGCCCCTGCCCTCGCGTGTAGGTGGCAGCAGCAATTGACCTCGGATTTCGTCCCTGCCTAACAAGCGTCGCAAAGGAAGCGCCGGCAGTGACGTTAACTTTAAGCATTTAATAAACATGCCTGGGGACAATCATGAGGGCTTAGTGCAGATAAAACAATACAAATAAACAACAAATTGTGGGTACTCTACAGAAAAATTAAGTAAGAAGAGTGAAAACACACAGAAAAAAGAAATTAGAGCAAAACGGGAAGGAGAATATTAAGATGAGACGAGAATCATAAAATGGAAGTAAAAAATAAAGGGGCATTACACAACTGTGTAGAAATCGTTCTGAAAGACGGGAAAAGAAGGAATCTGCATATTGCGAAAAAATCAAGTTAGGACTGTGCAGAGCTCAATTAAAACAATGACAGTAGACTGTGAAAAACATCAAGGTCATGAAAGTTAACATTATATAGACTTTGTATTCTGTGAACAGAGAAGTGTTGAAAGAAGTTGGCCGGTACATGATAATGTCTATGATCTCTGGTTAACCTACACGGCATTCAAAAATTTACACAACTGATAAGTAAAGGGCAGGATATCATACCGTTAACTAGTTTATAAAGAAATATTATGCCAACACGATTTCGTCGACAGTGAAATGATGGCAATAATAATAATCTGGCATTGTTGGAACTAGATTTAGAGTCATTTCTAGCGAAACCATGAATGTAATTGGTTATTATTTTTTGTCGTCTCACTGAATGGCATCACTGCTAGATTTAGTAATGCCATTCCAGATCACAAATGCATATTCGAATTGAGGACGACATGTTGTGGTCTACAATTTCTGGTAGGCTGTAGGAGATGTGAATTCTCGAGAGATTCTACCAATGCAGGCGAGTGAACTAGGCCACGCATCGTAGCACGTCTAGTGTAAGCAGAAAAAAATAGCATGCTTTCAACAAGAACGCCAGGATCACTGATGTCATAAAGTTTACATAAGGACATAGTATTGACAGAGAATGGAAAATCACACAATGAATATCCTGCCAGGTATACTCATGAATTTGGTGTTTGAAGTATTCAGACAAAAGTTTGTGTTATCACACCATTCACAGAAAGAACACAAATGTGACTGCAGCAAGGGACAGTCGTTAACTGAATGAATTTCCATGAATGTCTTCACGTCATCAGTATACAAGAGAATGAAGAATAATAACGAATTGCGAAAAAAGCATTTTCAAGGTAAAAAAATTATTGGGCTAAACACCGACCTTGAATGGGCTCCACCAGTCACCTTGTACAAAAAGGATGTTTGGCCATTTACGGTAACACAACATGATCTAATAAGCAGATAGCTGTGCAGAAGATCCACAACAGACAGGTCAACATCAAAGTTTTCAAGTTCAACCGAAAACAGTGAAAAACTGACTACGTCGAAAGCCTTGCTGAAAACACAGCAGACTACGTCAACCTGTCTTCTCTGAGAAACAGGTGAAGAGATTTGCGTCATGAGATGAGCACAATGTGTGGTAGTTGAGCGGCCATGGAGAAATACATGTTGATTAGAAACCAGTGAGTTATTCACATAAAGTACAATATGTTGTGAAAAGCCAGCTCAAATATCTTTGGTGTGGCACACAGTAGAAAAATCATAATTATAAATATCAGTTTTGCAGCCAAACTTATAAAGTAAAAAAGAACGCGCAGTTTTCTGCATTCTGAGAAATGTGGAAGCGTTCAAGCACTTATTGAATATAGTATTATGATTAATATAATGTTTTAGTAATAACGATAGCTAATATAATAATAATAATAATAATAGAGGAGAACGAATCACTACAAACTTAGAGAAAGAAAGAGATAAAAGAAAGGGAAGAGAAACCCAAAAAGCTACAAGATCTGGTAACAACTACAGGGAAAGAAAGAGAAAAAAAGTACAGAGAAAAAAGTCGTTGCTATGGTGTTCTTCTGCTGAGCCAATAAGTGGCCTATACGTAAATCACCGTACAGTGACGTTGTTGTTTACCTGAGCGACCGCCTGTAGACTGTGTGTGATCCTCGAGTGTGCTCGTGATTGTGTGTACCTTCTCATCTCTCTGCAGCCTCTTTTTTCCCCTTCATTCCTTCCCAAGTGCAGGGTAGCAAACCGGATGTGCGTCTGGTTAAGCTCCCTGCCTTTCTTTGCATCTTTATCTCTCTCTCTCTCTCTCTCTCCGTGAGTACTTTAGCCCGAAATATCTTGTGAAACAGGGAGAGGGGGCTGAAGAAGCAGCGTGTACACCATGACTATGTGCTCTTCGCAGAACGTCATATTACGATAGCTTGCGCGTAGGTTGTGCAGATTGCTTCGGGAAGTAGATTGACGAAAAAAATCCCGCTATATCAACGAAGCATTGATGATAAGAGGACGAAGTTCCGGAGTTAAATGGTGGGCGGAGCTATGCTTATCGTGGGAACTTTGCTGCGACCAAAAAAGTTTTTCCAAGTAAAGCACTGTAGAACCATGGTTGGAATTGTCTGCGCGGTAGTTAGTCTACTTTTATTTACTTTGGGTCGTAAGGTTGGGGAGCCACGTCAGCCGTTGGCAGGCAGCATTACTTCAATGGCACCTCTTGGAAGCGTGTCCGATCAGATTCGCCGTGAACGCACGTTGGCCCTGGAGGAAATCACGATTAAGTAGTCAGCATTTGTCAATTTCAGAACAAAGAATCTTTACAACTGTGCGCTTGTTAATTAGCGGATGCAGAATAGTTTTTCGAACTGCGTCTTATTTATTAGTCGTATGGAATCATGAGGCGTAGAAAGTATTGCCCCGTGTGTAAGAAGGCCATTACGTATACTCTATAGTGTATCTTGAAGAACCTGTCCGTCCTCATATGTCAATAACTTCAGTCTATCAAAAAATTTAACACAGACCATTTATTTAAACCTTGCAAGTCAAAGTAATGTAGGCTAAAGAAGGAAACACACTTCTTTTGTTTGGTGTTAAAGCACATGAACTACAGAAGACCACGGAAAAAATGAACATTGCCTCAATTTGCTTCGATACATGTTTATACTGTAAAGAAGAAAACGCATCGTTGGCAAGCAACATCGCCACCGCTTGGGTACTGGGTGCTGCGCTTTTCTCGCTCGGCTCGTGCTGATCATCGCCAGCATCTGCTTGGCCGTTGCTCTTTCCCGATCGTGTTTCATTGTAGGACTACCGTCGCAACAGTCGCCAGAAACACTTTTTCAATTGGTGGAGGGTGCTGACATTCCCCGTCGCCTGAACCTGGGTGCTGCCATTCGCCGTCGCCTAAACCTGGAGCTGCGCAACCGAACGTTACCTCCCATCATGGCTACCAACAACGCGTAACCTGGCTCTTCCACTCCATCCCCCAGCAACCCCGGCGTTCTTCGTTTGCGAGAGCCCAAAGTCTTTAGCCGAGCTGATGAGTCCAACGTGGAAGACTGGTTCGGTAACTACGAACTGGTGAGCGCAAACAACAAGTGGGATGACGCGAACAAACTGACTAACGTCATCTTTAACCTCACTGACGTGGCCGAAATGTGGTATAACAACCACAAAAACGACACTAAGACGTGGTCCATTTTCAAAACGTCGTTTGCTGACGTTTACGGCCGACCCGCTGTCCGCAAGTCCAGAGCCGAACAGCGCTTGCGGGCTCGCGCACAGAAGCCATCTGAATCATTCACCAGTTACACCGAAGACATTATTGGTCTTTGCAACCATGTGAACACCGCCATGCCCGAGTCGGAGAAGATTCAACACATCCCCAAAGGGATAAATGACGGCGCATTTCAGATGCTCCTGGCGCGCGATCCTGCCACCGTGGCAGAACTTGTGACTTTATGTCAAAGTTTCGACGAGTTGAGGAAGCAGCGCGCCCTGACTCGGCCATTTTCCTCACACGCTGACTCACTATCTAGTCTTACTTCTGTTCCTGATCACTCAACAACCCTACAAGAGATCAAATACTTCGTGCGTGAAGAAGTAGCTCGGAAGCTGTCGTTGATTCCCTTCACGCAGCAGCCGCCGTCCTCTCCTCTGCCCTCACCACTCCGCGACGTTATTGCCGAAGAGGTAGCTCAGGCTGTTCCCGTCGCTGCCCACCAGCAGCCTGTGGCCATGCCTGTTCCCCATGCGCCGGCTATGCAGCCCGTGGCCGCGTCTCTTATGCCCAGGTGGTACGCAGCAGACCCCGCCAGCAGCTTTTGCCGCCCATGCCTGCAGTTGCTCCCCACTCTACCCCTATTTCGACACCTTGGGCCGCACCGCGAGTCAGCAATTCCTGGCGCACTGCTGACAATCGACCGATCTGCTACGCCTGTGGTACTCCAGGACACGTGGCACGATATTGTCGTCGTCGCTTCCAATCGCAACACAACGCTACTTGGCCGTTACCGTATGACCCGCAGCCCACACACCTACCTGCTCCCTATCCTTCACCGCAGTATGGCTACACTAATCTTCCCGAGTCTCAGTCACCCCAGCCCCCAGCTCTGACTCACTCTCCCCGCTCGCCGTCTCCTCGCAGGCGATCTCTGTCCCCAATGCGTCCCCGACCCGCTTCCTCCAACCCGGAAAACTGAACGCCGCAATTCCAGATGCAAGAACTGCGCCGTTATCGAAACGCCCAAGTCCTCGCACTTCACCTGCTAATGTCGTTGCCATATATGTCGATGGTGTTTCTACCTTTGCCCTTATCGACACAGGTGCTGCCGTTTCTGTTATAGCCGCCCAGCTCTGCCGCTCCCTACGAAAAGTGACCACGCCGCTCTCTGGACTATCGCTTCGTAAGGCCAGCGCACTACCAGTTCGACCTCTCGGCACCTGTACAGCCCGCAGTTTCATCCAAGGCTCTTGTACGTCGTCGAGTTCATCGTCCTTTCGGTGTGCTCGCATGACGTTATCCTCGGGTGGGACTTCCTGTCATATCATCATGCCGTCATCGACTGCACACGCGCTGAAGTTCAATTTTCGCACCTGTCTGACGAACCTTAACACAAAATTCTTGAGCGGTCCCCAAAACTCGTCGTACGTGAAGGCACTGAAATTCCGCCAGCCTCTCTTGCCGTTGTCCCTGTTTGCTGCGATGACCATAACGATGTCACAGTAATGTTTACACCTTCCGACATTTTCATGAGCCGCAGAACTGTTTCCTTGCCTTTCGCTACACTTGACGTCACTGCTGGCCGAAGCAATATTTTCGTCCACAACCCCCTTTCTGCATGTCACAGAACGAGCGCTAAAAATGGGCGCGCCGCCAAATTCTTGCGGTAACGCGCGGAAGAGACGCCGGGAGGTCAAAAAAAGGAAAACAAACATCCAAGGCTCCCCGGGCGCGCGCTCTCCACTTGGAAGCGTGGCTTCGCCGACGAACCTCCTCACCCCACATCGGCAGCCGAGATAGCCCGCGAAAGTTCTAGAACGAAAGAGGCGTGGTCACGCCGGGTTGAGTCATCCATCGCGGAGGGCATTCCAACCGTCTCGCCCCCTCCCCAGCCTTCGCTGCGTATCGCGCCGACGAAATGAGGAGAACTTTCTGGAAGGTGGCGCGGAAGGTATTTATTCGAGCAGCCGAGACGAGAAAGCAGGAGGAGACGGAAGTGAACGCCAGAGCGCGTAGGGATTCCGCCGTGTAGTCGGCGAAGGTTTTGTCCGTAGGGACAAAGCAGGAGAAGAAGAGGATTTCCACCTGGTGGGTGAAGGCTCGAGCTACAGGCAAGAGTGTGTGTTTACCGCTATCGAGCGAAGACGCGTGGCAACAGCTGCGCGTGTGAATCCGACGTGTTTCCGGCGAAGAAGTTTGAAGCTTGGAGAGTCGCCAATTGAAGACGCGAGGTTTCCTGGAAGAGAAACTTCGGCGAGGTTTCCTGGAAGAGAAACTTCGAGGGCAGCGGAACGACAACAACGCTGGACTTTGAGTGAGTGATTCTCGCAAAATTATTATCCGGACTTTTGTTCCAAGAACTTTGGACTGAATAGGTTACCTATCTCTTTAGTCTTTAAGTGTCTTGGTTGTTCAATGCATGCGACTGCATTGTTGTGCGTATTGTTGTCTGTGTCCGTTGTTTCAAGTGTGGCTGATTGTACTGTGTAGTACGTTGTTTTGTTGGTGACACATTGTACTCAACTATTGTGGAGTGTGCCTACTTGTGTGTGTTGTTTCTGATCTGCCATTATTGAGAATATAGTCTTGTTTGTTTATCAACTCTCGGCTCTGACTTGTTCTTTGGGCCACAGCCGGCGTCCGCTGGCGCGCCAAAAAGGACCACTCCTAAATTGTCCACGCTATCGTGGTGTGGTTCGGGGGGCTGATACCTCGGCCCTGGGAATTAGCCCGGCGATCGCCTCCCGAATTAACGGGACCGGTGTGACACTGCACCACTTATGCTACTTGCCGGCGAATGTCTCGGTCGAGTGGAGTACCTCGATTTTTCTTCATTCCTTAACATGCCAGACAAATCGTGCAATAGTGCCTCGACCGAACTTCATGCCCTTTCCCCACTGGAATGCTCATCGAGTGACACCTTCTCGAGTTCCATCGCCGACACCTTAGGTGCCCATGAACACGCCGAGCTTCTCAGTCTCCTCCAGCACTTTCCGAATTCATTCGACGTTTCTCAGCCGCAATTGGGTCGGACTTCCGCAGTGCACCACTACATTGACACCGGTTCGCAACAGCCATTGCGTCAAAGACCATACCGTGTCTCTGCTGCAGAACGTCACGTCATCAACGACCAGGTCGAAGAGATGCTACGTCGTCGCGTTATTCAACCATCGCACAGTCCTTGGGCATCTCCTGTCGTTCTAGTTCGAAAGAAAGATGGATCGATTCGATTTTGCGTCGACTACCGGCGATTACACAAGGTGGCGCGGAAAGACGTCTAGCCATTACCGCGCATCGACGACGCCCTTGACAGCCTCCAAGGTGTCGAATTTTTCTCCTCCTTAGACTTATGATCTGGATACTGGCAGGTTCTTATGGCAGAAGCTGATCACCAGAAAACTGCGTTCATCACACTAGATGGCCTTTACGAATTTAACGTAATGCCAATTGGGCTTTGGAATGCTCCTGCCACGTTTGAACGACTCATGGACAGCACACTGCGTGGACTGAAGTGGTCTGTGTGTCTATGCTACCTCGACGACATTGTCGTTTTCTCTCCCGATTTTCCTCCACATCTGCTTCGGCTACAACTGGTTCTGACGTGTTTAAGCAACGCTGGGTTCCAACTGAACCTTAAAAAGTGCCGCTTCGCCACGCGAGAGCTGTCCATTTTAGGGCACATCGTGTCCAAGCATCGTGTTCGACCCGACCCTGCAAAACTGCGAGCAGTCGCTGAGTTCCCGAAACCTACTACACTGAAAGAATTACGCAGTTTTGTTGGACTATGCTCGTACTTCCGGCGCTTCGTGCGAAATTTTGCGTCAATCATGTCACCACTGACCAACCTTCTACTCGGTGACGCAGACCTTTCATCCTGGTCTTCTGACAGCGACGTCGCGTGTGCCACGCTCCGTAGTCTGCTAACATCTCCTCCAATTCTTCGGCATTTCGACCCAACAGCTGCAACGGAAGTTCACACAGACGCTAGTGGGGTTGGTCTAGGCGCCGTCCTCGCCCAACGCAAGCCGGGCTACTCCGAATACGTCGTAGCTTATGCGAGTCGCACACTTACTAAAGCTGAGGCCAATTACAGCGTCACTGAAAAAGAGTGCTTGGCGCTAGTGTGGGCGCTTCGCAGGTTCCACCCTTATTTGTACGGTCGCCCATTCGACCTAGTAACGGACCACCATGCACTTTGTTGGCTCACCACATTGAAAGATCCTTCTGGCCGCCTAGCTCGGTGGGCACTGCAAATCCAGGAGTACGACATTCGTGTCATCTATCGTAGCGGACGCAAGCATTCTGACGCTGACGCCCTGTCGCGTTCGCCTTTACCTCCCGACTTGGCCTGCGGAACCACTGGTACCAACTCCATCGCATCTCTCGGCGCCGACTCCTTTGCCAGTGAACAACACAAGGACCCGTGGATCGCTTCCCTTTTAACTGTCTCTCTGGATCGTCAACCACTGCGGTACCACGATCTCTCCGACGTCAAGCTGCTCATTTCGCCATTTGTGATCGCCTGCTACACCGACGCAACTACGCCCCCGAAGGTCGTAAGTGGCTCTTGGTTGTCCCGCGCAACTTGCGATCACAAATCGGCGCCTCCTTTTACGACGATCCCCAATGTGGTCATGACGGAGTTTTCAAAACTTACGAACGAATTCGCCATCGCTTCTACTGGCGCGGAATGTATAATGTCGTTCGAAAATTCGTTATGGGCTGCCCTGACTGTCAACGCCACAAATCACCGCCTTTCCAATCGTCCGGTGCACTTGAACCGCTTCCGTGCCCTGCCAAACCTTTCGATCGGATCGGAATTGATCTCCATGGCCCTCTACCGACAACATCAGATGAAAATCGGTGGATCATAGTCGCTGTGTACCATTTAACACGCTACGCTGAGACCACCGCCCTTCCAAGTGCCACTGCGCGGGACGTAGCATCCTTCATCCTTCATCGCTTCATACTACGACATGGGGCACCTCGAGAACTACTAAGCGACCGAGGTTGAGCCTTCCTATCAGAAGTCGTCACGTCTCCGCTTTCTGAATGCCATGTTGTTTATCGCAAGACCACGGCATACCACCCGCAGACTGACGGGCTCACGGAAAGATTTAACTGCACCCTTGGCGATATGCTCGCCATGTATGTGACATCCGATCATACTAACTGGGATCGCATTCTTCAATTCATCACGTTCGCATATAACACCGCTGCACAGTCTACCACTGGATTTTCACCTTTCTTTCTTCTTTATGGACGCGAACCATCCCACACCATCGACACTCTCCTTCCATACCGTTCCGACGCATCCGAATGCCCATCTGTCTCCGAAGCTGCCCGAAATGCGGAAGAGTGCCGTGAACTCGCACGCACCTTTACGTCACAAGACCAACAGCGCCAGAAAGAAAACAACGCCGACTCTTCACAAAGCCCCAGCCATTCCCTGGGATCACTTGTATGGCTGGCTGTTCCTTACCAAACCCCCGGCATTTCCCGAAAACTCGTTCCAAAGTACGAGGGCCCATACCGCGTTTTGGAGCGAACCTCACCGGTGAATTTTCTCATTGAGCCACTTTCCCCATCTGACGAGATGCGCCGGCGTGGACCTGACATCGTCCACGTCACCCGCCTTAAGCCGTACCATAGCCCTCTGCCTCCAGACTCTTAGGTCGCCAGGATGGCTCTTTTTCGGCGGGGGCAAACTGTGAAGACGAAAACGCATCGTTGGCAAGCAACATCAACACCGCTTGGGTACTGGGTGCTGGGCTTCTCTCGCTCGGCTCGTGCTGATCATCGCCGGCATCTGCTTGACCGTTGCTCTTTCCGGATCGTGTTTCATCGTAGGACCACCGTCGCAACAGTCGCCAATAAACCCTTTTCCAATACATACATTCACATGCCCCAAGAGGTATTTATTTATTCGATGATTTGTTTATTTAAATAATTCAAATTAAGCAAGTTAATATACGCAGGAACATCGCAGCAGATTCTCAATGTATTAGCTTTTCACGTCAAGACGCTAATCCTCTGTTTGCTGAATTTTGCAGATCACATTATTCCGTTCAGAAAAAAGTATGAGACCATTTGAGAGAAATCATCATCATCATCACCATCATCATCAGCCTCACTACGTCCACTTCAGCACAAAGACCTGTCCCTTGTTCCACCAGTCATCTTGGTCCTGTACTTGCTGCTGGCACTTAATACCTGCAAAGTTCTTAATCTTATCTGCCAACCTAGTTTTTTGCCTCCCCCTAATCCGCTTGCCTTCTCTGGAAATCTAGTCACCTCCAACATGCATACGTCATTTGAGAGAAATATTTGCGCTTTAGATAAAGAAAGCGCGATATTACGTCTAAGGTAAAACATAAGCTAATAATGAGTAGTCTAAAAAGTATGTCGGTATTGAATATTGATGAGTTAGCACGTGGAAATTGCGCAAATACTTTGGCTAAAGAACATCAAGGTTCAACGACCAGGAGAAGTATATTGCAACAACAATGTATAATGTTTTAACAGCTAGTATTGTAGAATATTGAACAGCTGCGTATAACATACTTTGTGGTGGTGTATAGGCTAGTAATTACTGAATTGACGTATCTCAATTAAGATAAGATACCCAGCGCAATCTCTGTCTATGCGAGCATTTGGGCAGTTTTATCAGGTGATTTAGGTTATGGGCAATGAATAAGGCTCAGTGGCATGTGACATATTTAAAATGGCATACGCAGGAAATGAATTTGTGTTATGCATTCAGACACAGTTGTATAGAGGCATGAGAAATAATGAAGAAACCAATACCGGCTCTTTTAAGATGAGAGTCACATGCGCTACCATACTTTTATAAGAGTGATGGTTTGAAGTATGATAGAGCATCCTTATTTATGAACGAGGCATTGTTCCGCAGGGGCACAGTTTTTTTTCAGCTGAAGCAAAACTGCAATTCAGCCTAGTTGGAACACATCCATCTTGAAATCTTTGCGCAGGCACACGGGGACACAAAAGATTGCGCCTATTTGAGTTCTCTTGTGTGTCCTCGTGTGCCTTGCGCCATCATTTCAAGATGGATTCTTTCAGCTGTTTTATCGCGTGAATTCTCTCGTTGACCATGCTTTCTTGAGGCCCACCGTTTGGTGATTTTCTCGGTATCGTAGACTTTGAACAGAACTCTGTACCCTAGTATGTACAAGCCTTGATTAATGCTATATTTGGACATCGCAAATCCTAAGAGCTCTCCAATCTTATACTTATGCGAGCATTGCACATACAGAAATATATTTCCCAATAATTGATTGATTGATTGATTGATTGATTGATTGATATGTGGCGTTTAACGTCCGAAAACCACCTTATGAATATCAGAGATGCCATAGTGGAGGGCTCCCGAAATTTTGACCACCTGAGGTTCTCCAACGTGCTCCCAAATCTGAGCACACAGGCCTAAATATATTTCCCATGCCCGTTGGATAATGAATCTGGAGGCTCGAGCTCATGGTCTATCTTCCACTATCAGGAAGCTCAAATATAATGCTTGATACTAAGGTCCAGGATCATAGTAGCACAATAATAGGTTTATTTTTAGATTTTTGATGTTCATTTTCCCCTGTACCCTAACATAATGCTGTAAACTATCGCTCTTGCGAAAAAACTTCTTAAACTGGTTGTTCATTTCTTCTGAATAGAAACGACCATATCTTAGCAGAAGTTGGTAAGCGTTTGCGTGTTTTCGCCGGGCTCACTACGTCAAGTAAAATAGCCGCCATAAATTAGTGTTGAGTTTTGAAAAATAAAATCTGTCTAGAGTTTACATATTTTCTGCAAGGTTATTCGGGACCTATTTCTATGACGTGCACACTTTAATCCATGAACTGTTTTGAAATCCGGTGTTGCGAAGTAGTTTTAGGCACAGACTGTTCATGAAGAGAGATGTGGGGTGGAAAACCACGTTGAGTGGTGACCTTCCAAAACTGTACATCCTCCCATTATACTGCAGTATACTAAGCTAAGCTACGCTGTTGTGGCGTGGCCTAGGTAGCCGAGTAGATACGGCGCCCACCTGCGGATCGTGGGTACTTGAATTTAAATTTTTCTTCGTGAGTAAATTTTATTCCGCCAAATTTCTCACTTTATCTTTCTTTTTATCTCTTTACGTATCTCTCACTTTTTTGCATTTGTGTATTTATATTTCTCTCTCTTTCTTTTTGGGCTTGTCATCCAGCCCACAAGATTACTTTTACGTGAGATAAATTGGTCAATCTGTTGTGGAAACGAAGCATGACACGAAGATGACAGAGATCATTTTTAAGGTAGGTAATAGTGATAATCTGTGTTCGCACCACCCTGCGTAACAATAAGCTCAAATCACTACATCGTTTATTTAACGTACTTCTTAGATGTTTGTACAATTTACACTGTTGTGAGCATGCATTTCCCCAATAGGGCAGCTAGACTTACGGCCACCTTTAATTTTATATAGGAGACTTTGTACTCGTATGAGTGCACGTGTGCTGCTTAATGTGCTGTGTTTATCTCTCTTCCATCTCTCCTCTCTACCTTTCATCTCCCCCAGCCCCCTCCCATGCGCAAGGCAGCAAACCGGCTGCCTATAGGCTGATTAATCTGTCTGACGTTCTTTTCCTCCTATCTTCTTCTTTCTTCCCTCGTAATGTTATTATTAAGAAAAAGTACAACCCCGACCACCATGTGTTGGTAAAGGGCAAGGCAGAGCCGTGGCCAAACACTGTGTTCCCTGAGAGTGTTCGCAAACCGGAGTGCGCGTCACACCCAAGCAAAAAGCATTTGCTAAGTGTGCTTTGTCGCCGAAGATAGATGAGGTTTCGTCGACTGCAGGCACCATTTCGCGTCTTTCTTTCCTCTTCTTTACTTCCCAAATACCAGGCCCCACGTCTCTGCTGAACGAAGATTAATTTAATATCGTGGACAATAGGAATGCGGTGAGGTGGTTCCACTAATGCGTAAGCTCTCCTAAATCAAAAACACCCTTGCCTAACAACGTTGCTATGTTATCGCGAGGAACATTCCTGGCCAACCAGCCAGCTGGACCACTGGATCCGTGAATTCAGTGCATCTCATTAGTTGAATTTACACACGATTGAAATTAGCATGTCTGTCTTATAATTCAAAATTATAACCCCAAACAGCAGGCCTTTGAAAGTTAAAAACTATATAAATAAGAAATGTTACCATGAATTAGAGTCTGTGATACTCTTAATTACGTGACGGCTCTGAACAAACCATGTCATGAAATTCCGACGTCAATGTTACTGAGGTTGGTAGAGAGTAAAAAAATCGCCGTTTTTTGTGAACTAAAGACAGTTGTTGCCCATACGCAAAAAATTGTGATTAGTGGCAAAAATTGAAATCCGCATTTTGAGCCAGAAAAAAAATTCGCCACATCCCACGTACCTGGGAATCGACGTAAAGCATGCGGAGGTAGGGTGGCCGTGTTTCAATTTTTTTTATTGAGCGACAAGTCATGAAATTACGCTAAATATATGCACAAATGTTGCACGTACAGACACATGTTGAAGAGTTGCAGATGTTAATATAACCAGTTGTTTGCACTTGCTCAATGATGCCAACTGAATAATTTGTATTCGCAACACCAGAAGCTGATATGAAGCGCTGATGCTCGCGAGGATACTGGGCCTAGACACAGCTAAAAAAATCAACTTCCGCGCATGCCAACGAACCGCAATTGACGCTAACCCGACATGACAGCTGCATCAAATGAGTACATATGTAATGCTTATAAAATTGGGTAGGCCGCACTGAAACCCCTATTGACGTTTCACGAAGATCAGCGTCTATTTGAAAAGCAGTTCTGAGACTTGGCGTAGCTCTGTGGTAAAATGCTTCATTGCCACGCAGAATGCTCGGGTTTGATCCCAGCTGGTGCCTTGACACTTATTCGTTGCATTTGTTGGGTCGACGCTACCAATGTTTGGTATTTCTTAACTCGCACGTTCAAATTGCCCATGTGTGTTCTCGTCGTTACTGGGTAGACGCTAAGTGTCCTTCACCTGAGGCACATAGCCGCATACCAGCGGCCCACACCCGATCATGGGTATGTACCAAAGTCTGGTGGGAAGTGTTTGATGAAGTACGCGCCAGGATTGTGAGATTATGAATTTCTTGACAAGCGCGTCGTATTCGTCAAACCATCGTACCCTGCCATGCTAGTTTGGGTTCACGCAGAGTTAAGGGTGTAAACACGAAACTGCCCAAGCGCAAGCGGCTAGATAGATAGATAGATAGATAGATAGATAGATAGATAGATAGATA
Organism: Rhipicephalus microplus; assembly: GCF_043290135.1. Lineage (NCBI taxonomy): Eukaryota > Metazoa > Arthropoda > Arachnida > Ixodida > Ixodidae > Rhipicephalus > Rhipicephalus microplus. The sequence goes on from NC_134705.1 coordinate 158,076,800, forward strand.
GATAGATAGATAGATAGATAGATAGATAGATAGATAGATAGATAGATAGATAGATAGATAGATAGATAGATAGATAGATAGATAGATAGATAGATAGATAGATAGATAGATAGATAGATAGATAGATAGATAGATAGATAGATAGATAGATATGCTCAATGTTGCCGTAGTTCGCTAAGAAATGCTTCGCATTTATTAGCTGCCATCAGTCTACGTACCGGTCAATTGTTTAACCACAAAGCCACCCTACTGCTTGATACTGCTTCGGAAATGATTGGCTGCACTATGCGTGAGTTTAATTATTATATTTGATTGACTAGTTATTCAAAAACAAAGCACACCCCAATTTATCCAGGTTATTGCGCAAATGTTGAAGTCCACTCGCTGACTGAATTCTAACGTCTTGCGCTATTCGCAACTTTGACTGTCCTACTTCATCAATGTAATTTACTTTCTGTTTTCGTCACTTCGGCGCTTCACAATAGCTCTTGCTGTATTGAAGCTTCAAAGCGCTTTAAAACAAAACGGACACTTTACGAACAGACAGCGCGCGCAAATTGTCGCTTGTTCGGGACATAAAATACTTCCCAAGAAAAATCGTGACACCATCTCACGTAAACAAATGAGGTGATGCCCGGGTCACTTCACTCCATATATGTCTTGTAGAAGGCACTTAGCTGCCTGCGAATATTAGGATACTGGTGTTGTTTTTATATATGTAAGCTGTGTAGTTTTTGCAGTGCACATATAAATGATTTAGCGCATCGACTTGAAAATTTTTCATCTTTTAAGAAATACAACATCATTTGAAAGCAAAAATATTTCATTTTTCGGGAATTAAGAGACCATTGCGAAGCCGTTGTGTAGCTGCCTCTTCTTTTTAGTCTCGTATTGCTTCCACTTCAAAAAGCGCCAGGCCTGCGCGGAAGGCGCAGCACAGTCACTGCGAAAGCTAGAGGAGCGGCCTTTCAGCGCCTTTTCAAAACACTCATTGGGCAACTACTGCCAGAACACTAGCTTGATACCCACTAGGGCATTAATAAAAAATTTTTTGGATAGTAGGCAGGTATTCGTTATGCTATTTTTGTCATTCGTCTGAGAAGCGTGGTATCCGCTAAATACCTGCAAGGATTATATTGCCAATTGTTTATGCAGTGGCTGACAACGATGAGTATGGCTGAAGTGGGTATGCGCCACAGTTAATAGGGGAAAAAGAACAAGCTTTTCTAATGGGTTGGAGCATTGAACGGCCCACTCGTTACGCTATTCACATTTCAAAACGACTGGTTATTCTTTCACTGTTTCAAAACGATTTACAAGTCGCATTAACGCGATTGCTTTCCCGACATTAAGCGTGCAAGTTTGCCAACAAGTCACAAGCACCGGCGTAGCTCAGTTAATGATATAGGTCAATATGACGAAAAAAGTTTCAACTTTTCTTCTTCGGTCTCTAGTATGAAAATAGTATGAGGCTAACTAAAAAGACTGGCGCCGACTATCCAGCTTATCATCATCATCACCATCATCATCAGCCTGACTACGTCCACTGCAGGACAAAGGCATCTCCCATGTTCCGCCAGTGAACTTGGTCCTGTGTGCTGCTGCTAGTTGATACCCGCAAACTTCATAATCTCATCTGCCCACCTAGCCTTCTGTCTCCCCCTAACCCTCTATGAAGTATATCATAGTGGAAATCAAGAAGATGAAATGGGCATGGGCCAGGCATGTAGCGCGTAAACAGGATAACCGCTGGTCATAAAGGGTAAGTGACTGGATCCAGCTTAGAGGACTCGTTAAATATTTCTGTACGCCGTCCAGATAATTCACTCCTAAAGGATTTATAGAACACAGCACTCAGGCCTTGAGGCCCCAGTGACGTACCCGGATTGAGCTTGTCTATTGCCTTTTCTGCTTCCGTTTTTGATACAGGCTGTAGTAACACTGCTTTTGTGTCATCATACAACCGTGGCATTCTACTGAAGAAGGACTCTTTAAACTTATTCTCAACTGGTCTAGTAGCAAACAGAGCCTTGTAGTGCTTAAAAAGAGCCCGTTCAATGCTATCATTGTCTGACGTCTCTACACCATTGCATTCGATAGTTTATATATGATTCCGCCTTGCATGACTTCTCCCGAATCTTAGTGTCCATTTCGTTGGATTTTCATCTAAGCTCGTTTGCATTGCTCTGGCTTGTACAAGAGCCCCTCTATAGCGCTCCTTATCATAGATCTCTAACTTCTTCTTTAGATTGCTAAAATTCTCGGCATACACACCAGGCTTTTCACATTCCAGGCCTGTCAGTTGCTGCAGCAACAAATTCAGCTCTTTCTCCTTCTTTTTTGATTAGAAGGCAAGGACACTTGATCGCTCAATCGCTACCATTTGATTCGCTGTTTGAAAAGGTCCCACTTTTCTTCTATTTTTGTCACAAGAGCTTCCTCATTTACTTCGATTTCATTCATCACTGGTACGCTAAAAGAGGCCTCACAATAATGGAGCTAAATTTCCATTGATCCCACGAAAATATATTGTATACTTTCTTCCCACCTACCTGGCACACAACTAGGCAATTATCGGAAAAGGCAATAGGAACAACGTTATAGCAACTACAATGTGCAATTATGTCAACTGATATGTACAGTCGCTCTAATCAGGCATTGCTTGCACCTTGAAAGTGGGTAAACTTAACTGCCCGGTAACTTTACAGGCATTCTGCTACACCCGCTAACTCATAGTCTCCAATCACTTCCACCAGCACATCAATGCTTTTGTCTTGAAACTTGCGATTGCTCAGTTTATCTCTTTCTTTCATTACACAATTAAAATTCTCTACCAGTTTAATTTTTTATCATTGCACAAGTACTATCACACGTGATCAAAAAAGCTTGGCCTTCCTGCAACGTAGTTGGAGCATAGACGCCAAGAACGTGCCCTTCATTGTCACAATAGGCAATGTCACACATTACTAATCGGCCTGACAGGCACGCGAATACATTCTGTACTACCAAACCAGGCAGTTTTCTTACAAAAAAAACGCATTCCCCCGAACTACTTGCTGCATGGCTCACAATGACAAAATACTGCGCCATAAACATTCGCACCATGCTCTTTATCTTCTCCTCACCCTCCACTTTCGTCTTTTGCACTGCCATATTCCAATTTTCCTTCAACAACAACCGATACACTTGGCCTTGTTTCTTCTTGGAAGCAAGCTCTCTAACATTCAGAGTTGCAAGTATGAAGAATACAGCAGGAGCCATTTTATCGTTGCGGGTGAAGTGTGCTCGGAGCATGGCGCTTACCTAGCGCGTCTAACGTAACGCTAGACGCCTCCAGGACCGCCGAGTGGACCAGTCTCACTGCCACTGAGAACAGATTGTCCACAGCTTTCCTCTCCACAGCACTACCAGGTCTTGCTCTGCGGCTGGTGCGTCTTGCAGTCGGCATCTTCGTCGGTGGTTACTCAATGATCTTCGCGCCTTCTTTGTCTACTTGGCTAGAAGCTTCCTCCCGGGATCTTTTGAATGATGTATTAACAGCGTTGCTCCCCGAGGTGCCAACGGCGTTCCGTCACCCTTTCTCCAAATCTGAGTCCGTGCTCACACGCGACGAGACACCATTTGTAGACCGGCTGTGTTTAGACGCAAGTTCAGACGCTCCAGTATTCTGCCCGCTCAAATTTGTTCTCACATTCTCCGAGTTCATGGTCAGTGCTGCTGCCCTATCAATTGATCTGTCCGTCAGTTCTGGTTGAGCGTCCCCTGTAGACGTTGATGCATGGCAGTCTAGTGTGGCTACATTCTCATCTCCAATGCCTTGGGTGGCGTCTTCTGTCTTGGTTACGTCTATGGTATGCTATCGTACATCTGTTGTGTCCACTGATCCCGTCACTGAGACGTAGGAACGAACGCACTGTGCGTCGGCATGTCCGAAACTACGGCAATGCGAACTTCGATGCACCTTGCACACATGACGCACATTCCCCGTTCCGTTGCAGCGCAGGCACTGCGTAGGTCGACCGGGAGCGACCACTAGGGCTAATTCACCAGCAAGCTGGATGTGATGTGGGAGATCATCCACCTTGATACCAGGGTTGAGCTTAATTAGCACGAAGCATGTCGCCGAACTCTTCTCGCTAACACCTGCAACGTGCCAACGCTCCCGAGTCACTTCCATCACACGACCAAACGCTGCCAGCGCTGCACGCACATCGTCGTCAGCCACACCATATAACAGCAAGTGAAGTCGCAACCTCACCTGCTGGTCTTGGGGGTCGATGACAAGGCAGCGTCTTCCTTTGACATGAAGCTCCTTTCGTTGAAGTAATCTCTTCATTGCCTCTGCTTGTTTAACGTGACTGCCCACACATGGTTGATCTGGTAGGTGCCCAACGCCAATACGTCGGGAAGCAGTCGTTCTTTGTTCAGAGCATCCCGAAAATCTTCGACCTTGAAAGGCCTCTTTCAAATATCTCCGTGCAAAAACACTGTGTTCAAAGCAACGCGTCCTGCTGGCAGATTCGGCAAGATGATCCCAAATTCTTTGTCGCTTTTGTCTGTCGTATGTAAACCTGTTGCCGTGACCACCAAGAACCGCGGCAACTCCAAGGCATCATCAAAGAATTGGTGGAGCCTCACCAAGCTTGCGGTATTATGGGGCATTTCATTGTGACCAATATATAGAAAATGCGATGCGTTCTCAAGTGTTGCGACGAGGTCGTGTGGCGATTCTTCAGCTTGATTTCGGAGAGGAATTTGACTGTGTCTCTCATGTCCTGTTTCTTGCCATACTAAACCATGTGAAGGATGGTTCGGAAATCAGAGATGGTGTGGCTTTGGCATATCGCAATTGTATGACACGTTTAGTAGTAAATAATACATTAGGGGCTCTATTAGCATTAGGCGTTCCGTCCGTCAGGGATGTCCGCTTAGTCTTCTTTTGTTCAGCATCAATATAGGAACGTTATGCTTAGCAATAAGTGAAAGCAGCAACATTTACGGTTTTAGGTTGCAGGCATCAGAAGTTAAAATTCTGGCCTATGCGGATGGTGTCGCTGTTTGTTGCACAGACAAAGGAAGTGTGGCAAAGGTTATCACTGTAGCGAAGAGTTTCAGCAATACCTCTGGCAGTCGGGTGAGCTGAAGAAAGTGCTTGGGTTTCGGGCACGGAGAATGGTCATCCCCACCGAAATTGTTTGGCAATATGAAGTGGTTCACGTCACCTGTCAAATACCTAGGGGTACCACTAGAACACTACAAAGACAACGATGTATATTGGCAAGAACAGGCTAGAGAAATTCAGTTGAAGGCAAGTAGGTCGCAGGGCAGTCACCTATCAATGTCCTAGATAGCTACGACTTGCAATTGGTTCGTTTTCTCGAAACTGTGGTACGTGATGCAGGTGTTGCATTGTTCACAGGCCAATATACAGAAATTCCATTATGTCTTCGTGGTGTTCATGCGGGCCTCAAGTTGGGAATGATGCAGCCGAACTAATCTACGTAGGCGTGTAAAGAAAGGTGGTTTGAGACTACCACCTATTAAAAAGGTAACTCATAAACAGGTTTTTTTAAATTTTTTCGTAACGTAACTGATTCATTCCTGCGTACGGTGTCCCAACTGAGGCTCACGAGATGTTTACTTGAATATGTAGTGGGCAAAGACCGCATGAATTGTGCTGTCTGCGGATATCTCAAGGAGGTGAGCCTAAGTGTCCACTTTTTGTCTGTCAGAATTTAAAATGAATACTAATTTTGAGTGTCACGCAAAAAGCTGTACAAAGATGTTTGTGATAAATTTTACCCTTTTCAATGTACAGGGCCATATAGAGTGGAGGTCAAGGGCAGGACGTGCTAAAAAAGGTTAAAATAATGCAAGTGGCTCATGCCACAAAGACCTTATTTTTTAGGCTTCACACCGGCAATATGCTGGATAAGATATTTCTAGAAGAACGAGGTGTCTTTCTACCTTGGGTGTCTTTCTACCTGGGGGGTCTTTCTACCTTGGGTTTCTGGCTTTCATTTGTAAGATGCCAGAAACTATTGACCACGTTTTCTTGCAATGCTGGGAGGGAGTGTATTTTTGGGATGTATTGCAGAGGAGAATCAAAAAGGAATTCCCGATAGACCCTTACGGCATCAGATTTCTGCCGACTGAAAATGGGCATGGTTTGCAATATTGCTTAATAATGTTAACTGGCCGCCAGTGTTTTCGGTGGGCCTGTATGGCAGGATTTCACTGTGATTCATATGTTATAAACTCCGGACTTGATTAACAGTTATGAGCACTCCGACGAGCCCACGAGGCTGAAGAGACAATTAGTCTTGCTTTTCCAACGTGTCCGTGGCCCGAGACGTGCGAACGCGCTTTTTGAAAAAGCTACAAAAAAGCTTGCACTTCCACTCATCTGTAGAAAAAGTTTTCACTAAAAGAAAACTGAAATCTAAACTGCATATTTCGCTACAGAGTCAGTAGTTACAATTATGTGTTTAGTTATTAAGTTTATTCATACCTAAATCATTAGTTCCTATGTCCTCCCATATAACCCTACTTTCTTCGCAAGGTTCAGCGCTTCCTTTTTTTTAGTTTTGCTCAGTAGTTATTTTTATGAAAGTCTCGCTTTTGTTGATTTGACGACAACAACAGAATACACAGCGTTTTACTTACTCGCATGACATAGTGTATATTTCAAGCCAAACACTTGAAAAGGCTCGCCTCAAAGAGGTGTACAAGTTCGTTTTCGCATCAACATTTGCCAACGGTCATTAGGACAAAGCATTTTTTGCTTTATTTCTTTCGAGTTTAGGGTAAAAAGAAAGCTGGTATTCTAAATATTCTCATGCATTTCTTGCCATCTTTTGTCACTTATACATGACTAGTACGCCACAAAAGCTCTCGGCTGGTATGCTTCGCATTCGGAACCGTAAGTTGTTGCCGCATCTGAAACAAACATCCTTCAAACGGTAGTCGGAGCCTACGCTTCGGTGCCCATAAAATTGCCTGGGAATGTAAGAACAAACCAAAAGCAGTAGTATATAACTACCTCTCTCACCACAAAATAGACGCTATAATAACGTACTTTGCTGATAAAGTTGCTCATACTATACTAAAGATGAAACCAGCAACTACACAAACGAAGCACTTGGCCTGTCTAACAGTTCTTCCTCATTGTTTTTATTTATTTTCACCGGTTGCGTTTTTCGTGAAGAAAGGTTGCTGAGTGTGCAGCAAATTGGACCTTATACTCCCCAGAGTGCATTGCCTGAAGGCTGTGCTAAGGCGAGTAGACTTCAACCGGGCTCTTTACAACCGAAATACAGGGGGTTGGCATGGTTGTCAGAATAATTCACATTTCTGTCTACTCGTACTTCGCTGGGCACCAAGTAAGGTTTGCTTTTTTGCTTAGCCGAGCTGGTGTTGACGTAGAAATCCCAACTTGCGGTTTATATGCTTCACTTTGTTTTCCCGTGGCCTCAAGGAATAACGTCCGCCGAGAAACCGAAAAACGTCGACACATCGCTAGAGAACGTGGAATAAAATTAGAGTTCGTGTTTAGAACGTTCGCTACTGAGGACCTAGAATTGCTTTTTTGCTCACATTTCTTCGGGTTGTGTTAGAAACTTAAGGTGGCTGCGTAAACTGATAGGTAGAGGTTAGCCTTAGGCGGTGGGCCCCGCAGAAAAATTGTGACCTGAATTCTATAGGATTGTGACCATTGTTATTTTTTAAAATGTATTTAACCCAATTTACAACTTTTATAACTTTTTCTACGCAACGCCAAGGTGGTCAGGACGAAAGGTCCTTTCATTTGATGGCCAAGATAGATCTTGCCTTAATTTCGTTGCCGAACGATTCGCTCGTGCCAATGCGTGTTGGGAAACTAGCCTGGTGGCAGCCACACCTGCACTAGCTGCGAAAGCTCATTCCCAGATTTCATTTTTTTTTCTGGGCATTTTTTTTTGGTGTCGTGGAACACAAAAATCTCCCTTCCTCCAAGAAAGTGAAAAACTAAAATAAGGTGGTCGCGTTATCTAGAGCGACGTGTCCCGCTCTCGTCTACACACAGTAAATACAAAAACATAAAACCAATGTGATGATAACACTTGGGGCCTAACGTCCTGAAACCACCATATGATTATTATTCGAAACCACCGTGTGATCTAATTATATACACATTACATATGTACTTCCATGATACAGGCGTCACGTCGGCTTTGCGTCAATTAGGTGCCACGCACTGAAGTTGGTCTGCGCAGCACTATCCGCGGTTGCCAGCACAAGCGTTGGTGTTGCTATATGTAGTCCAAAGCTGACTTAAAATTTGAAACACAAACAATGAGAAACTCAGCATCAGGACTCTCCTAAAAACAGTCTTTCAAGCTTTGGTGACAGCTCAGGCTGCTAAAGTCTTTGGAAGAATGACAAAGCAGGAGCTAGCGTGTTTTATTGTGCTGTGTATTAGGTACCAAAGTGGGGTACTTCTTTTATCATTCATCACTCGCTTGTTTTTTTTTAACCATTGAGTTCCAGCGTTTCAAATCATTTGTCTTGGTAACAAAAAGGGTTGTCAAGAGAAATGTCCATATTGCACTTCTTAGCGGAGGTTTTCCCCCACCTGCGCTCAGCCATGTTCATGCCCGTCTTGCCTCTGTCATTTCGGTAAAAGCTCTACTGCCACACAAAAATGTTTTCAGGCCGAAAATTAAGCCAAAACCTGTTTTCCTCGCTATCAATGCATCCTCATATTTTCTTAGTCTGCCGAAAACCAGGATTGTCGGTTATGCTTAGTGAAACGTTCACCCCATACTCACCCCCCCCCCTTTTTTTTTTTCAATACTGTTCCCCCACCAGTCTAGACACACGGACGCTTTTGCCCGAAACACATTCGGCGAAGATCTGTAGAATCTGTAGGTCAGTACAGCACAAAGTCGTACACTACGAACTGTGTGCCCGGCCCCCCAACACAGAAAGACAAAAAGAATTTATTTTTGAAAGCATTGGCTTGAGACGCCTGCCGAAGCAGGGGTGCCAAGTAACTATAGCCACGATAGCACAAGGTTGAGTGGCTGTAGTGCACGAGATACGTCACCAAGCTACAACCCTCGATCTTGGTAAAGTGTTTTGCATGCTTTTGCAGTTCTTAGTCCACCTGATGGCATCCGCGTTAAGGGACGTTCTTTCATAACTCGATAAAAGTACCAAGATGCCTTTCCTACTTTGAAGAATTCCAGGAGTGAAGCTTAAATGCTCAGCCATTCCCGGAGTGAGAATTGGTTAAGTTTTTTTTTCATTTCGGGGAACTGAAAGAAATATTATTTTGACAAGCTCAGATTTCGAGGAATGTAATTGGAATGAAATTACGGTGTCAATTCTGCAACACTAGTATCCATAGAATGCTTGATTTGAAACAATCATCATGCGCAGATATAAGAACATTAAAATTTGTAACGACACTATACTATCACTGACATGACATGAAGCGATGTCACGTATGGACATTTTTCAGGCAATATGGTCGCTTGCTCAGAGTTCAGCTCATTGTGGAGGCAGTGATAAATCAGCTGAGATGAAATGAGCTCCCAAGGCCTACGATCCTTGAGGTCCTACATAACTCCATTGCAGGTGCACGAAGCTTCAGGAGGGGTGGTGAGAAAGATCAATACATCGAATCATGAAAAGAAGGCGAAGAAGAAGAAAATGCTTTTCCCTTTCGTCGTAGGCGGATGAATATAGGACAATACGAGTTTTCTATTCTTGCTGAGCCATGAGTCATTTTACAAATAGCATGACCTATCCTGTATCACTTTTCTTCACAAAAAAAATTGCCTCCTGTAGGTATCCGTTATAGATCTGCTCCTACGATACATCTGCTATGGTGATTTCTGTTTCATTTTATAACGTAACGTTGTTTTCACCGACCGATCTTGTGAAGCATAAAATTGAAACTCAGTGAAGCTTAAACCTCTGTCTGAACCATCATCTTTTATGTCATGCAAACGAAAAAACAGAGGATATCCCCGTCCTTCTCATTCGCCATAACTGATTCCATCGTAAAGCAGGAAGAACGGATGACTTGCCGTTGGACAAAGAAGGTGTAGCGCACCGTGATATCTCGGGAATACATTCTTTACGTGGCCTTACCGGTTTGGATTTACAAGTTCTCGCCCTATGTTTCCACCGTAGGGCCAGAAACCGATTCAGTCTTTTTATCGTATGATACTTGTACAAAGATGGCAGTATACATTACGTCTCAATAACATGTTACAATCTGCTCTGCAGAGTGCTAATGACCTCGGTCACTGAGTAACAGCTTGATTGAATAATTGCATAATCTGAAGAAAAACCAAAGACTGAGAGCATGCTATCAGAATCACAGTTCTGCTAATGTGGCTACAGAAAGAAAAAAATAAAATGATTAGCGGAGAAACATGCAACGAATGCCTGAAATTTTCAATTGCGTAGGTTTGTGAATTGCAATGGTTTTGATATTATAAGAAAATGATTTGTTCTATAAATAGGCGCACTTATCGAAGCCCTAATACATGAGCCCCGCCATAAATTTAACAAGTTTCTTCAAGATTACTCCACAAATAAGCTTGCACAAGCCAGAACTGATTCGTTTGCTGCATCACAGCTATGAGTGGGCATGTTTTTTTTTTTTAGATTTACTAGTGGTATGAGTAGTCAGCGCAAAAAAAAAAACTAAGAACCAGCTAAAGGAAACAGGCACTGAGAGGTGGTTTGCTTCGGTTGATTATAAACTCGTAGAAAAAAATACAATTCTCTTTCATAATTTTTGTTATGTTGTTCCAAAAATATTTTCAGTTTACGTTGGCCAAAGTTGTATACGTCTGCTGATGTCAATGAAACCTGCCATTATGTTTGAAGTAGCATGTCACCAAAGCCCTGTAGTCATGCTCTCCGAAGAATCAAGCATCCATCAAAAGCCGTCTATTTCTAAACGATGGTGTAGCATTCCTACACACAATGTTTGGACTGTGCAGTGTTGCAGCCATGCCATGGCACAAACTGCCCATACGCTCTCTCTATCCTACCAGGGCTTTCTCTTTTAAAAGATGGCGAAGCATTTTTAAACAGCATGTTGGCTCACAGCAGTGGCAAGCTTTTCTTAAACAGCACGTTGGCTCTCAGCTGCGGCCCGGCAAGGCGATAACATTTACGCCTGTATGTACGTTCGCTACCATTTAGGCTTTGAGAAAGAAGAATCGTGGCAGCGAAACTTGACAAAACTGGAGCGAAAAGCAAAATGGCTCTGTGTTCTAGTTTGATGCGGAAAATATACTGTTTTCGTACCTATAAAATAGACATGGCAATGTTTTATTTCTTTTTATGCCATATCCTCAAAGCACTGAACTCAATTTGAACTAATATTACTTTTGTGCCATATGCCCACTTAGGAATAAACACTTTTGAAAACACAGGGGCTTTGTTTTAGCCAACTTTGTGCCGATGCCATTAAAAGCTTAAGAGAGCACTTTGAAAGCTTTCGTATGTGAGAAGAGCTAGGAAAACCGGTATTCGCAAAACCAATAAGTCGGCTTTTCTCTTTAACGGGCTGGTGCGTTGAAGCGTATGAGCTAAGTAACTTGGATACAAAAAAAACGTACGTGCGGGTGCGGCTAATTTTCTTTAAAAAAATCAAATCAATGATAACCTAACTGTAGCCTGAACATTAAAACTGTGCTCAATATGGCACGCATACGTACCTCGGAGCTTCTTTTTTAAATACGTGTGGTTCAGTTTCAAAGAAGAGACCTCCGGCATTGCTAAAATACGGTCGTACTACTTCTGACGTTTGTAAGAAAATATTCCAGAGCTTACCTGTAATTCAACTGTAGCCCATACGAAGTAAAATGATATAGACGGTACTGATATGTAATTATCATAAGTTCCAGTGCGTATGGGTATATCAATTGGGCACAGGTTTTATGTTTAGTGACACATTACTTAGCTTGTCGATGATTATAGCTGAACATTGTTACTACGCGTGGAAACGAAATCGTCTGTAAAAATGTTATTCTACTCTCGGTATACGAGCCTTATATTTGATAATATTATTCGGTTTTCGTATCCCAAAACCACGATATGGTTATAATAGACGCCATAGAGCAGAGTTCGGGAAAGTTAGACCGTGTGGTGTTCTTTACTGTGCACTGATATCGCACAATACAAGGCCTTTAGCCCATTGCCTCCGTCGAAATGCGGCCGCCCCGGTTAGAATCGAATCCCCGACCTTCGAGTCTTCAGCAGAGCAGCATAAGCATTGCTCCATCATGGTTCAGTAACCTTTAATATATTGAGACGTGAAGTATGCTTATTAAAGTAAGCCAAGTATGGTGACAGATTTTTATAGGTCACTGCTAAAAAGTAAGGTCATTGAATGTCGCAAGATTAAGGAAGGCAGAGAGTCGTTTCAACGCCGTTTGATTGTCGGAAGCAGGCAACATCAAGTGCAGCAGGGGATGTGCAGCTTCAGAACTATTCCTTTTTATGTTTGCTTGTGTAATTGTGTGATAATATTAAAACGGCCCTCTTATTTCTCTGCCTTTGTGTACGTATCGCATAGGTACGCTGCATGCATGTAACCTGACTTACCGAAAAAATTCTTTCCAGATTACAGTGTCAATACGCCATTTTCGACCCAGCGACCAGTGTACTGGACATTAAAAAATAGAACACTGCAGAAAAGTAAGCGGGGCTACAATCAGAGCCATAGGCACTTGGGTAGCTTCTGTAAGAGCCGAGCACTATGTTCCTAAATGTAATTCCTCCTTCAGCCCCCATTTTCTCATGGCCCCGCCGCGGTGGTCTAGTGGCTAAGGTAATCGGCTGCTGACCCGCAGGTCGCGGGTTCAAATCCCGGCTGCGGTGGCTGCATTTCTGATGGAGCCGAAAATGTCGTAGGCCCGTGTGCTCAGATTTGGGTGCAAGTTAAAGAACCCCAGGTTATCAAAAATTTCCGGAGTTCTCCACTACGGCGTCTCTCATAATCATATGGTGGTTTCGGGACGTTAAACCCCACAAGTCAATCAACCATTTTCTCATGGGGGCGCCTCTCAGTAATGGCGTAATCCACGCAAAAACGCGTGCACAATGTGGTCCAGTATACAAAACTATTTTAGAAACTACCCTCGCGCAATTTAAGTTATATAAATTGTCGAAACTGTCCTATATTTTCTTGAAACATTGTTGAAAAAAGGGAACTTTCATAATGAAAAGTTTAGTGGCAATGCAAAATTGTATTTATGTGTGGTACGCTGGACACCTGTATGCAATTGACGCACGTCGTGCTAAACACGGAACGGAAAAAGAAGGAGAGGCGACGTCACAGGACAGCCTTGCAGGCCTGCTGAAAAACCTTCATTGCTTCTGCAATGGTGTAGGTTTGAGGAGGCCCAGAAGGAGCCAACCTCACCATAATATACTATGGGGGCTCTTCCTACAGAAGGACGCCCATCCGTAATAATGAAAATGAAGCGTGCTAGGATTCTATCAAACCGTGAAGCACTGGGAGGGACCAGCGTTTGATGAAGTTGATGACTTGTGGTTGCTATAGGCACGCTTCTTTCTAGGTATTTTATATTTTTCCTGGTGCTGAACTTCAGGCGCCACAGCAAACCATGAGAAACTTTATCTCACGTCAAAACGAAACTCGCTCGTGTTTCATATGAAGATGGTTCTCCTGACAGGACCAAATGCAGCCCTCTTCAAGAGAATATAGGAGAGCGTGTGTACCCAAATGTCCAATAAATTAATCCCAGTGCCTGGTATACTGGATTCTCATGTAGAAGTCGTTGTATACTTACAGCCTTCTCTAATATTTGCATGCTTTTCAATGACCTCTTGGCTAGAAAAAAACATTAAAAATGTTTTTGCTCTAGGAAAAACTTGTGTCGCAAAAAATTATAGCGTGCATAATGCAGCTTTGGTAACGCTTACTACCAGCTAGGTCCTACAACACGATGCACTTCGCAAAACTAAAAATGCCGCAAAATGATTCATCTCTGGTCTTATGCCTCCGAAAGATTGGGAAGGAACCACTGAACGCATTGACAAGCCACACAAGAAAACGCGTGTCACGGTAGAACGCATGGTACTCACATGAAAAGATTTAGAGGGGATTGCGCTACATTCATAAGAGGCTCCCCGCTCAGATATTTCGTGTTTAGTGGCAGGGTGTGCGATTGGCTATGGTTTAAAATTCTGTGCCAGCTATGGTTCGTGTGCTGAAATGTTTTATTGGTCATATATCTTCACACCATCGAATGATTCCTCAACTTCTTTTGAACTAGTGCTAATATATGTCAGCTGCCAACCTCGGCATGCCACGTCTTTAACTGGGCCATTCATTACGTCGGGGGAAAAACTTGGAGGGCGCTTGAGCTTTGAGTTCTAGAGAGCATATTGGTATAGCGTACTTGAGACTGGCGGGCATTACCTAAAACGGTGATCGAAGAAGGCACCAGATATGTGTGAAACGTATACCGTTTCAAACCGTTCATAGATGCTTACTGCAAGTTGAGTTGCGAGGTGCCCAGCAGCCACAAGTCCCTCTTTTGCAAACTGGTGAAGTACCCTTTAGGTGTGTCGAGAGCATAAGTCGGTAAAGAAATCGGAGCTCACTGAGGCTCACTAATCTAACGTATTATTCTCTGAGGACTCACTCGGACTCCTCTCGAATATTGTAGTCAGGCGGACTTTTTCAAGATCGGATTCAAATCTTCACATCAGTCTCAGTAAGTCGACTCATGAGTCTGCGTTAGCACAAAATCAGCTTTTTTTTTTAAATTTTAGTCTCACGGCGCTTTACCGCCACTATACCGTCACTTAATCAGTGCTCTGCAATACTTTTCTTATATCTTCTTTTTTTATTTATTTAAAGTACCTTACAAGTCGCTAAGGCATTTTGCAAGGGGGTAGTATAAAACATTTTACAACGTTTATATTGTAGAAAAGTATCAGTAATATATGAAAACAACATAAAAAACGTTACTCTAAAACATATCGTATATCCCTTTAAATGGTTTATTCGTGGTGTCAATACAGCTAGGTCAATTTTTTTATAAAATACGTTACGCGCAAGAGAAACCTTTATCAGAACTTCCCCTGAAAAATTGTGAAGTAGAGGCGGGGCGGCAGTTTTGCCCTATACCATGTCTCGTAATAAAAAAAATGAGGTAGGTCATTCGTACGACGTCTGCCGAAAGGCTTCAGTACAAACTGAAGCCGATGTAACGCCTATAACAATGAATATGAGTATATCTGACCCATGTGGAGCTGTACAGTAGCACAGTGTCATGTACGCGGAGCCCTAAATCACCCACCTTATCAGCGATTCACGTGGTACGGCGCCCTGTGCAATTATACAATTTTGCCGAACCATATTACATGCGTTAAGCGGAGTCCTCCCCTTAGGTACGTAACAAACATTTGACGTCGTCTTCTTTTTTCTTTAATTGTAGCACTGGCGGGGTATTTCGTTGTAACACTTGCTTGTCACGCAGGTGTGTTTCATTCCAACTCGAAACAGTTAATTTTTACTTTTTACCTATTTTCGCCTATTTCAAAGTTTCACTGACGGACAACGCCAGTTTGTCGATCAAACTAATAATGCCGGTGTCTACGTGCCCATATAAATTTCTGTAAATCAAACTCTATAAATCTATCACATTAAAATGAACACTTAACTTACGTTGGCGGTGCAGTGTCCCCCAAAATATACACCACACGGCGCCCGTTCCACCATCAGACAAGCACCACTTTGTTGGGAAATGCACGCTGCTGGAACATTATGAGGGACATACTCTTCTTCTTTCTTTAACCAACTCCAGAGACCAGTGCATGTTCTGCCCATTCGCTTCTCTGTGTTAGCGAAGCGCTACATTCTCCCTACCATGAAACGATCCCAACCCACCCACATCTGTACAACACTGAATATAACAGAAAAACCAACCATAAAGAATGGCAGGCTTAGCATAGAGTGTGCAAGGGTGGTTAAATTTGGTCAAGCTACAATCCGATGTGATCCTTTCGTCACGCTACATGGGAATGTTAGAACACATCTATGCATTCTCTACACTTCACCACACGACGCAGAATAAAAACTACCTAAGAATAAGGTTGGCTTTTTTCTTGACAGAGTGTGCCAGGGAAAAGAACTGTTCTCTGTGCATGCAATGATTTACAATGCAACGTTGCTCATTTATTCGCAATAATTGATTGATAATTTATGTTTGGAGTTTAACGCATAAAAACCACCATATGATTATGGAAGACGCCGTAGTTGAGGGCTGCGGAAATTTTGACTACCTGGGGTTCTTTAACGTGCACGTAAATCTTCATTGGCAATAAGCAATTAGTCATGTTAGCAAAAAAACCGCTAACTTCACATATAGCGAGACTTTATTTCTTTGGTTTACTGAAGCCCTCAGAATAAAGGCAAGTGGAAACAAGAAGTATTTCTTGCTCTTTTTTTCAATTTTTGAAAAGCTGCGGCTTCACGCTTTCTGATTTTCCACCCCGAAACTCGCAAAAAGATATGGGTAAAGTTGAACCGTTCTCCCAGTCACAATTCTCACGGACGTTTTAATTTACTTTCGTTCACCTATTTTTCCAGCGACATCTACACTGCTTGAGGGTCCATCCTAAACTGTTTATTTTGTCCTTCTATTTTACGATGTCCCTATTTTGTATCTAATCAAAAAGTGCAGTCAGTGCTTTTTCTCGCAATTTTTCTTTACGTTTCATACATTTGCTGATTTTGCCTTGCCTTGACGAATGCGCTCAAGAAGTCCAGAATAGTCTTGCATTCCGCATTCTATGTGCCCTGGGAGCCCCGGTTACAACAGCACCAGCCGGCGTCATCGTAACCAGCGGTTTTCCCCGCTAACTTCACCTAAGCTCAGTGGGTAACGCTGTGCTCATTTGTTTTCTCCTAGAAACCCACTCTTTCTATACCTTAAGCAAGGCATATTCTCTGAAAGAATAATGCCAAGAAAAATCAGAAAGGTGTTTCAAGAAAGGTTCTATTTTGTTACTGCTTGGTCATGACTCTGCAAGCAAATCAATTTTGTTATTTGGTTTTATTTCTCACCTGGCGCCATACATGTAGCTCTCAGGGGTATACGTTACATGTGAAGAGTCAGGCTAACCAAATATATTTATGAAGTAGATTCACTTAAGATTTCTGTTACAACCTTCACGAAATAAATTACCACGATGATAGTTGTTTTAGGCTGTCTAAATATCCTGGGCTGTCTTTTAGGCAGTCTAAAAACAAGAACGTTGTATCTTGTTCGGTCCCACAATTTGGCATTTCTCTGATCTCCCACACCAGTTATTCGTACGACCCGCGACGAAGTGCCGATGAAAGACATTGTAGAGCCGCTTTGGAGTGACAGAATACTGCCCATCGATTAGCCGGTTGTCGCTTGATATAATTTCGGGCACCCAACAGGGCAACAAGTTCCAAACCAGTCGGCTTTTTCCTCCTTCATGAAATGCCCGTTACTTTGTTAGGCACTTGGAAAAATATTTACTTATCGTAACTTGACGCACTAATATAGTGCACATTTCACTTTCGGAAATTCGGCACATCGCACACTGTTTTCTGGATTGCAAGTGAGCCAGCTGTACTATGCATCTGTCAGCCTTCACACTAATCCTAGAATTAGCGTAGTATGGCAATCTTATGGTCTCTTCAGAACTTTAATGCACAGCGGTACTATACCACAGTCATTTGGCAAACTACCTCGTCTTACTTCCTGTTTCGTATTTTGTACAAACATCTATGAAGGCCACGTACCACCAGTGACGAATATTTAAGTGAACGACTTGCCAAGCAAATTGAAGTCGTTAGTTATGAGAGCCAATGAATATTGCGGTTGTAGCCAGCTATGTTGTGAGCTGAGGCTCAGCTTGTGCAAATAGGTTTCTAAATTTACGTAAGTAAACACAAAACTGTAATTACAAAACACAAGCAGTGTGATGTTCCCTATGTACTGTATTCTGTAGGCCTCCATCATTGTCGCAGATGACGTTCCTAGCCCTGTTTGTTTTATCACACCATGTGGCTGATTGTTTTGTTCTATATCGTATCTTTCTAGGGGAAGAAATTTTCGAGCACTCATCTTTGTTTTTTGCACAAATTTGAAAATCTGCCAATAATAAATATAAAGAAGGTACAGCCCTATTGGAAAAATTGCCATGGTGGATACTGGAAAACATGGTGGGCGTAGTGGAAATAATAGTGGGCATGGTGGAAATAATAGTGGGCATGGTGGAAAATATGATGGCTATGGTGGGACGTAGTGGAAAATATGGTGGTTATGCCGGGACATACTGGGTGGTATGGCGTACAGATGATGGGTAAAGTGGAAATGATGGTGGAAAGCAGATGCTAGATAGTGGGCAATAATGGGACACTCTACCCACCATTGCGATAATGCTGGGAAGCCCTAAGCATATGGTGGGTGGTGCTTATTATGGTGGGCTACATGGTGTACCAAGCTGAGAAACTCTTCCCACCATTGCGATAATGCTGGGAAGCACTAAGCAGATGATGGGTGCTGCTTGTTATGGTGGGCCACATGGTGTACCAAGCTAAGAAGCTCTGCCCACCATCGCGATAATGCTGGGAAGCAGTAAGCAGATGATGGGTGGGCTTATGATGGCGGGCAAATTATATAGTGTACCAAGCTGGGATCTGTACACTACATGTTCTACCATCATGATTTCAACCAAAGGTTAGGCCTACTGACCGAGCCCGTACAATTGTGTTATCCGTGCTTCCGGGTTTCAGAATACACGATTACGGCGATTAAGTATCACAATACAGCGCAGCCATAAGACATCAATTAACCTTAATGAAGCATTTTTCATTGTGTATGGTGTTCGCTCAAGAAGCAAGAAACATCGATGTGACGCGATTAAAGCACTCCCAGAGAACGTAATTAAGTGTCTTTTCACCGACAGCCGCCGGTCGCATTCGCCGGCACTTCTCTAGCTTTTGTACGAGAACTCAGACGTGGCAATTCGTGTGCTTGGTGAACCATTATGATAGCGTAATGTTTCCGGTACACTGCATTCGTTTTGGGCAAGCCGTTATGTAGTTGTTGCTTTAGCGAAAGAGCTACAGCATTGCGCTGGCGCGACCGCCCTCTACATTGCGCGAAAAGCATCCCAATACTCAATCAAATAAATTAGGTGGGCGTATCTATGAAATGAGCCTAGAAGGGTCATAAAGCGTGAGCAGATGTCGCCCTTTAGAACGAGCGCGAAACGGATATTAAACTTGGCAGACCCCGCCGGTAAACTGTTGCTGCTCCCCAGTCCACTTGGATTTTTTTCCTTGAAGTTGTGAATTGTAAAAAAAAATAGCACTAGTGCCAATAACATAGTGGCAATCGTTACAGGCCGCAGTTGCTTGTGTTTAATAAATGTGCAATATTTAGTAGCAGGTGTAGATCTTGTCTATGTTGTGTACACAACAAACATAACTTAAGCTGAACCTTAAGTTTATATGCCAACTAAGTATTTAACACGCCATCACCGTCATGTTGGTGTGGCGCAGTGGTTAGCGTCTTCGAATGGAAAATCAGCAGGTTGCACGTTCGATCCTCCGTGGCGCCTTGTTTTTTTTTTACGGGACGGGTGTTTTTTCATACCGTTTTTATAGAATTCTTTTTTATTTTTTCTGGCAGCTCGTCACGGTGATTCTGACGTCATTTCGCGCTCAAGTGTTGCCGGCACTGCAGCACCCACCATACCCCCTATACGCCATGGTGGGTGTTTCCCACCATTCACCCACTACATTAATCCACTATAATGGTGGGTGGTGGTTTCCACCATGCCCACCATTCGTTTTTTTCCGATAGGGAGGTGACAAACATGCACATAAATTAGGATTAACAAAAATTTCTTTGCTTTGAAACAGACTTGTTTTCATTGACAGTAATTTAACAACAAAACGAGCCATCTAAATTTTCGTCCTAAATACATATATAGCAAGGGTCTTGTTCTGGCAGACATGATGCTATGCAAGAAGTTACTGCTAAGCTGGTAAAGGGGCACAGACTACGTGGCGTTTGCTAAAAAAGTGCTTTTCTATAAATAAAGAAATTCTGGTGAAGCACTCAATAGTGGTACGACAATTGAACAAGCACTGAAGCTGCTCTTCTTTCCCTTCTGCTCACCCTTGCTTTCTTTTTCCACTTCCTATAGTACGGTATATATGGCTATGCTTGCCCTCTGTCTTTTCCTCTCTTCCGTGTCTGTTTCTATCTCTTTATGTCTCAATCTTATTCTTTCACTGTATATATATCACTTGGCCTCTATCTTCGCCTTCTTAATTTGTGTGTAACTCGCTCTCTTTCTCTCTATATCGTCGTTCTCTCAATCATATGAGTCATTGCACCCACGCCGGACAAAGCAAGGAGCGTGCTCGAGGAGCGAAGCAGAAAATGAAAATGCGGACGAGGACCACACACAGGTTCATGACGTTGACAGCTTATGGTGTCAGCCCATGGCATAACTAAACACTTGAAAGATCCGCTGCAATAGCAGGGTTGCGTATCCATATAACTCTTAAGAGACTTAATTCGTCAGTATTGAAGAAAATATTCGGGTCACATACGGAAATTTCTTAAACCTTCCTCAGCGGGTTGCGTAACTTGCACTGTCTCGCCAAATCCTAAAATAGCTTTCCTATCGATCGAACTGGTTGCACATCTGTTTATGAAGGAAGAGCCCAACTGTCTGTCGAGATTGCCGCAATCCAATCGGCATCCGCCGTGCCAGATTAATGACAGCGCGTCACTGCGTAGGCTCCCAAACAAAGATGAGGCAGTCAGTAGTGTAACAAAAATAATAAGGGTTGGTAAAGCCGAGTGATCTTAGAAGGTGCGGACCCTGTGAATTGAACCACGGCTTCTTTTAAAGACGTTAGTCTTTCTTGGGGACGTTAGACACAAAAATTTTGATCTGTTTGTCTGTTTCTTTGTCTCTCTGTACATTTGTCTGTTTGTTCATTTTTAACGGCACCGGGTACTTGAAACGGCCGACCCGATCTTCAGTGCCCACCGATGTTGCTCAAGATTCAGCGTTCATACTTGTGCAATTGTCAATTAAAAGGAATTATTGCGCATGTCTGGGGCACCATAACAACACGTATGTAATCTGCATGTGCGTAATTTACTAGAAAAGGCATGCATAAGTAATTTTAAGGATCATAGCGCTTATCACGCTGCGCTGACCTTGCAACGCTTGCTCGAAAAGGCTACTGTTTCCAACGCTTTGCTAAGAAGAGATGGTGGTGACACCTACCCGTCGCCTTGCGTTCTACACCTTATCACCTCTGAGATGGGAGCGCACACTCGTCTGAGAGTCCCACGCTACGTTTTTCAAGAAAACTGCCAGATGGCGCTCTTGTCTCATGTGTGACGTAACTTGATGCGCTCGTTCGCCTCCACTGCACGCTCGAGACACTCTAACGCAGTGTCTCCAGAATACCATTCACCGATTTTCTTGCGCAGAACATGAAATAAATATTTTGTTCCCTCTCTCCACACGCAAGACCATCGTCTTTCGACTAAATTTGCCGATCAACATGCAGATACAGGCCATTTTTTTGCTTCTCTTTTGTCTCTCTCCGGTTAACATACGAAATTGCTGGTTCAGGACATAGAGTTTCCGAAAATTAACTGGAGGGGACTCTGGCGTGGCGATAGTTCAACGACCAGGGGAATCGAGGGGAGTACGTGGATTTATCTAGTCTTCCTACTTGCGGGCGGCGAATCGCACTTGTGGCTTCGTTCACTGCTGCATTTCAGTTTTGTTTCAAGGGAAAGAACGAACCCCTTTGAACTTCGTTACCTTATTTGAAATGGCAAGCCTCAAAGATTATAGTTGAAAACCGATGAAAATTGGCTGTTTCTTTTTGTTTCGTGACAAAAAAGCTGGAAGCCACGCGAACACAAACGAAGCCAGGAGTACTAGGATTAGAGAAATCCGTGTACTAACCTCCACTCCCATACCCGCTGAAGCGCCGTGCGTTGCAGCTCCCATATACAGAAGCACCAGGATTCCCTCTAGTGTATATTTAGGAAACTATGATTGAGGAGAAGTGCATTGCTTTTCAAAAGCACTGCTTTTTTTATCTGGCATCGTGATGCATGTTTCATTGTTTTTCTTTTGCCCTTCTTGACTTCAGTCTAAAAGAGACTTTGCCATTCAGAACCGGCCGGCAAAAGGTCATATGTCCTGTTTTAACGTCTATTTCCACTTTCCGAACAACATTCTTCTCGCAATTTTTTTCAGCGATGACAAAGACTGTCTCAGAGTTGTTGTTTTTTTTATTCAGTTGAATATAAAACGTAGTGCTCAAAAAGTTGGCATTCAAGTAGGCTTATTTCAGTTATCCTTTCTGAGACCACGGCGTTTCAAGCACAGTTTTCGATATGCATCCATTTACGCTCGTTCTGTCTGTATTTCGATGTGCAGTCGCCGGCAACCTGAACACCAACGCTCCGCAGCATGTCCTGAAACAGTTGTATTGACGATAGTGGCACGTAGCCTTAGGTTATGTTGCCGAGTTGTTACCTATGTATGCCGAAATACTATTGAAGCATACCGTGGTATTGCCACGGCAACACGCCCAGTGCCACGCGACTGGCATCACTCAGAATAGCCCTGATCGTGTGTCAAAGCGTTCCTGTTCAGCCTATACTACCGTGGCCTTTCTAATACGGTAGGTGTCCCGACCAACCATACGAGTTTCGTGACGAACAACACAAAGCAGAGCTTGGTCAAGCTACTCAAACAGGACGTAATATTCATGGTATCATTGTCTTGCTCAGTTAATCTTGACTTGGTGTTCTTATTCTGAATTTTTATCCCATATACTATTATTACTTTTGTTATTTCAGCACCATCTTAAACGCAATAGTTGTTGTTGTTGTTGTTTTAACTGTTTTGCTGTGGAGAGGTTGAGGAGCCTATTGCCTCGGCTACTCCATGTCACAGAGTTCTGCAGCGAAAAATAAAAATATAATACAGAACGGTACCCAAAAATTAACAATAACATTAACAAAACAAAAATTAACAAAAATTAACAAAAAAAATTAACAAAAAAAATAAAAATTAACAAAACGCATTAGTGTTGCCAAATAATTTTCAACAAAAATAAATAGCCAGCCAGAGCAAAATACACATCAAAATCACAGCAAAAACTGAAATAGCTTCCTTTACAGACCCTGTTGTAGACTGTCTTAGTGTAACTAATACGTGTAGACATACAAGATACCCAATACATCATAAATCACCATAACTTTAAGGAAAATACAAGCACCCACTATTCCACTGCACATTATTCTGCGGATTGTTGAGGTACCTGCTTCACATGCGGAAGGCATTACTCGCGATTCGTGCTGTAGCTCATGACGGGGATGAATTATGGTTTAGCATTTATAAGCGGGTGGAAAATAGCAATGACCCACTTTTTGTGCTATTCGCATTGTGTGACAACTGTTTCTTATTTTACTCTTCTAAAATGCTATATTATAAATTTTGACCCGGTACTTGCCCTTCGTGACACCTGTATGGTGTGTCCTAAAGAAAGAGTTTTACGAACTACCATGGGGCTCTTTGAATTCTCGACAGATCCATTTCTAGAACATTTCCAAATCAGATTTACTGTTATTTCTCTGAATAGCGTGGCGGTTACGCACACTAGCATTGGCGGCGGCGTATAGGCGCCTAAATAAGCTATTGTGGTGATCTCAATACAGCTTTATTATAGCTAATAAGGGCCTCGACCACAAAACTATCACCAGAGTCATGGCTGAGAGCACGAATTGGCTGCTTATTAATGGCTGGGTAGGTGGTGTGTGGAAGCACCAGCAGTGGTATGCGTCTAGGTAGTCTCCATTGCCTGGTCCTGAACTGAAAAGCGATGACGAGTATCACCTGCTGCTGACGATGATAGTCAGTAAGAGTAGCCGACGTGCTTAGCACTTTTTGTTCGGTATATCTCATGAGAGCGTTTGCGGGTGGCGGCGGCGGCCATAAACTACCCAATAAGGTTGAGAGCTGGGTTAGTTGGCGACAGTTCATTGTTCCGCAAGGTTAAGTAGCGCGCTTTTTGAAATGAACAACTGGGACACGAATGAACGTCACCTATATAGCCCTTTGCCTTCGTTATGATGTAACGACATCTATTGCTGTAGAAAGTCATGTGGTTTCGCAACATTTTCAAGAAATGAATGAAAATGCAGAATACTTTTTTTATTCTCACTGAATTGAATTGATGCTTGGTGAACGTTGGTGAACTGCATGTCACAAGCAAGGTTTGTGACCTATATGTGACGACGTCACGTGATGTGACTTCCCAAATATTGGTGACCTATTGCGTGTGATGACGTCATAGTATGACGTCGTCATAAGTTAGGCAGGGATTTGGTAGTACTCGTATCAATTTCGTCAACGCCTTTTCTTCGCGAGTGGTGCACCTTAATAATTTAGCAAGAAACGATTTGCCAAAATTTCATGTGCGCTCTTACTTTTCCCTGTCGTGTAGCCGAGGTAGGCTGTTTTCCTCCGCATCAGGCGTCTTACTCGTAAATAAATAAGACCCCGAAGGACAGTTTGACGGCATGTTTTCTTTTTCTAGCCGTGATGCAGTCGGGTCGTTTGGCTGCAGCCACGTGAACAACCTAAATTAGGGATAAAGACGTCTACGTGAAGGGCACGCAGGCAGCCGTAAAAGCAAGCCGTAATTTGTCGTGTCTACGTGTTACAGGGCACAAAAAAGTACGAAGTGCCCACAGACTTCTGTATCTTTGCCACGTTATTTTCATTTGTTTTTCCAAGTAATTCACGTGTTACGACTAGAAAACAAGAGCAGTAGTACCTGCGGGAGCGACGGTGGTCCGGCCAGTAAATGGCACTGTCAGCATCACTTCCTTTCACTCGTATTTTATTCAGCAGCACCAACATTGCCTTTTTACGTTGCTATAGTTTGTCTCTTTCGGTGTATTTTACTGTCACGCGAATACTCTCAACCGCCTGAAACTGCACGCTTTGTAGTACTTTACATTACTAGCTTTGCACTATTCAGCGAACCTACAACAAAACCAGAAAGTAGAAAAAAGTGCTGTGCTTATTCCTCAATAAAAGGTATTTGATGTCGGGTTTGTTACTGCTCTCTCATGCTTTGCATAAATCTGCAACACTTATCTCGATTAAGCAGGAAACGAACGTTTCCTACACAGGAACGCACTCAAAATGAACGCAATCATCGGTAGCACGTGGAACTCCTTTAAGACTCACGCCTCCCAGATGCTGCGAGAATGGATGCTGAATAGCAAGTCAAACAAATTTAACAGCAGATTAGAACCAATGGTGTTATTTTCAGAAATATATATTTCTTCAAAATTACGTAGTGAGTACAACTTTACTTAATTAGTTTTCTGTACAGTTATCGTAGGGTCATTGAACATTTTTGCAAATAGATCAACCAGGAAAAGCTCACACGGCTCTTGATACACTCGCCTAGAACTTCTTCGTCTAATTCGATATATTGGTTATGTATTGCATTACGGCATATAGGATGAGTACGCAAATTTCAATTATCTTAGTTTTTTTACGTGCACCTAAATAGACAGGCCTCTGGTGTTTTGCCTAGAACTTTCTAGTTTAACAAAACAAACATGCTGAGCGAACTTTCTTTGTAATGCAGACTTTTGGACAAGCATCTGCACTTGGAGACTTTCACAATAATTTTGTTTAAAAAAGCATACGACTTCTTTTTGGTATATACGGCAATTGTCGCATGTTGTACCTGACATTCTATTTTTAGGTCAGTGTTCAGATGTAGTCACGTCGATCGTGTCTATCAAAAAAGTACATACATTTGAACGTGTATTTGTTTTGATTATATTTTTAAGAACGTCGACTAACCCCCAGCCAAACTAACTCATAAATGGGACAACTTTTGAACATGAATGAAGTTTATATACGTCGATCACGCAAGCTTGAAATATTTGAATAAAATTAAAGAAACAGAACAGTGTCCTTACTTCTCGGAGGCTGTGGTGTGCATCACGCTACACTGAGATTATTGGGTGTACTCCTCGCATGTCGAATTGTACTTTGCAACCTGTAGAGCAGGCTGAACTCCGAATCACTCGTGAAACTGTCCCAACTATAGTCGCTCACACTGCGTTTCCCAGAACAGGTGAGCGATGCCTCGCCAGACGCGAGCTGTATGATGACCCTTTCGCGTGTTCTTCATCGATTCACGTGCTCAGAACTCGCCGAGTTGAGGTGAGGATCCAGCAGCATCAAAATGACAACTAATTTGCATAGTTTCTACGGCGCTAATGCGAGCATTTTAGCGTGTGTCTTGTAAAACAACGATCAGCGGGACACGTGGAAAATGTCGAAACTTCACTATATTGTGAAACACATGTTGCGTAATTTACATTTACTCTGAATGGTGCTCACTAAGTGAGGCTTAAGGGTCACGAAAAGGTAACCAGAATAGTGCTGCTTAGGGTGTAGCTATCGTAGTATGCATTCTTCGCCCGCTACGCGCATTGCGCCACAGCTTTCGGGCTCATTATATCCCGTGAGTTTTTCGAAGGAGCTTGTCTACGAATGCAGCAACATTTTTTTTCTGTTAAACGATCTTGTGCACCTTGATGCTCCTAGCGATGAACGCTTTTAAGGAACAGTGCTCGGACATGATATTTTGTTTCGTGGTTGAACCCCTGTATTTATAAACACTCCTTGACTTGAACTTGAGTTA
Source organism: Rhipicephalus microplus (assembly GCF_043290135.1). Taxonomy (NCBI): domain Eukaryota; kingdom Metazoa; phylum Arthropoda; class Arachnida; order Ixodida; family Ixodidae; genus Rhipicephalus; species Rhipicephalus microplus. The sequence continues at coordinate 158,103,624 of NC_134705.1, forward strand.
CCACCGTCTCAAGGTAGCGTCTGAAATGCGTTTGAGTTGTATTGACACATCCTAAAGGTAGCGCGGTTGATAAACGTCTGTGCTGTATCGAAGGAGGTTGTAAGGCAAGTTCTAGTCAAGAAGCCGTTCTGAATATGCGGGTAAGTTCAAGTCAAAGAGTGTTTCTGAATACGAAACACGAGGGTTCAACCCCGAAACAAAATATCAAGTCTAGTATGACTGGTCGCGAGTCACACAATATCGGAGCGACAGTCTGGTTCACTTTGATACAGTTCATTCAAATTCCGGCCTGTTTTCATTCAAACATTCGTCTGCTGGTTGTTGATATTCCAAGCTAGAATTTCCGAACACATTTTTTAACCAAAAATGGGGCGCTAAAATTCGGTGAACTGAGTTACAAGGAGTTGCACGTACGTTCTCCAACTCTAAAGAGACTGTCGTTAGCCTTCATGCACGAACGCGCTGTGATTTTTTTAAAGCTGAATCTTCTTATGAAGTACGATATTTCACTTGAGTAATTTTTTCTTCTTTCCTGAAAAAGAACAAAAATCGGTCATGCGCTCAATATATTTCTCTTAGTGGCATCTTTGTCAAAGTTCGCATTAGCTTCCAAGTTATTGTTCCGGAGCAATGCGCATTTGATAGCCGCGTGCTGTTTTAATCCGATAAGCCACCAATAAAAACGTGAAGAGCTTGAAACTGATTTCACACAAAAGAAATAACATATTTGTTGGGAAGATCCACGTGGTACAACTACCTTAACATGGGCTGTGCCTTTTCACTTATGTGGTTAGCTTTAGATGTCCTTTCAAACTTACCAAACACGACACTACTAAAACCATGCTGACACTTCTTTTGTTTTTATCATGTTGCAAATGAAGAGGACGTTTGAAACGGTATTACTGCAGCAGTGCATTTTAGTGCTTATCGGTACGGCAGACATAGCCATTAATGAGTATAAATGTCACGGCCACGGACACGCTAGAACAACCCCAACTAAACCTTCTTACATTATGCTTTCCTCCCGAGGTTGTCCCGATGACACTCCGTTCATACTACGTTCCTAGGTTCCAACGTTGACTTCTGTTTAGACGGACGCCTTAATATTAATAATAATAATAATAATAATAATAGTAATAATAATAATAATAATAATAATAATAATAATAATAATATATTAATATCTGGCGTATTATCAAGCGTTCTTTAACGTGCACTTACATCACACAGTACGCGGGCCTCTACCATTCCACCTCCATAGAAATGCGACCACCGTAGCCAGAATCGAACCCGCGACCGGCGGTTCAACAACCGAGCACCATACATCCACTACGCCACCTGGACGGGTTAGACAAAACCTCGTAGAAGACATCGGCTGCATGGGAAAGCCCACTTTATCAGTTTAATACTTAGCTGACCTCTCGCTCACGAGGAACACCTGCAAGCCATTAGGTAAGCTGTTCAGTGGGGAGTCTCTCGATATATTGCCAGTCTTTAGGTTACGGTCCTCGTTCTTGCATAGGTCGGTTGCTTCTTTGTGTCTGCGTACAGATGTGCGTAGGCATTTTAGCTGCATCTCCCCTGCGGGTCGAGTTCGGTCTCACTCTTGCCACAGTGCTTAGTAAATCTGCACTGGTTTCCTTAAGGTTTTGTCTCTGATTTGTCCTGCCTGAAAGTTGTGCCAGACAATACAGCTGCGTCAGTATGGAGAAACAAGGTCCCAATGCTAAAAATGCGGCCTTAGGTGTGAAGGTAATTGATATCGGAAGCCCCACTATAGTTTGATATTTGGAATTCTGAAACTGCCTTTGTCTCCTCTACCAATTCTAGCTCCTTTTACTTTCAGGTTTTGTGACTTTAGCAAACGTATCACTTGAACCTAGGCGAGAATATTGAAGACTTAAGTGCTATAAGGTTTGACGCTCTTTGCAAATATTGCGTATCCCTGTGACATATTTCATGTTGTCTTTATTTTTTACTTTCGCAATCTTTGTTTTATTCTCTAAGAGAAAAAGGGGCACTCAGGGCCGCCTTAAAGGTTCTAGCATTTCCTATTCACCGTTCAAATAAAGGAAAGCCGATGACGTCACCAGTAAAACGTACTGCATCAAATGTAACAAAAATCGATGATGACAACCGCTACGTCCGTGCTATAGCTTGCGAAGACGACCCCAAGAATGAGAAGCCCTACATTAGGCGGCACAAATCCAGGGAGCGAAAGTGGTGTGCGTTGCATTACGTCTATATAATAGCATTACGAAGATGCAGGCAAGACATGCTTCACTGCGCAGAGGTATCGTACCTGAAAGTATTAGGACAGGAACCCCGAAATCCTATAGTGATGACGCTCATTGCTCAAGAAGGTCATCTTGCGGTCATAGACCTCTTTGAAAAGTTTCTTGCGTCTTCTCAGCCATCTAAGAATCTGCGCTCTCTCCTTCTATCTCTTTCTTTGTTGCAGTTTCTGGGCTCTTTCTTATCATAAAGACACTCCTTAACAAAGCACAAAAATCAATAAGTGGAGGGTGGATAAGGTGAGGAGAAAGTAAGCTGTAGAGCTTGGTGGAGATATATATATGCGCCAGAAAAGTTGAAACGCATACCCTCAAACACAGCGACAAAAAAAACGTCACTCTACAAAGTAACAGCAATGCACGAAGAGCCCCAAAGGAATCAGAGCGAAGAAAACGTGCCTCTCCCGAGATGGAAGTGCACCGCGACCATAGATCCCCAGATATGAGCGACGGAGCGGAAAATGGCGGAACGGCAAGGATCACCCATCATCCGCCGTTTCGCGCACGTTGTCTTGCTATTATACGTCTTTCACTACTGATGTTTGCGTCTTTCCTTCCCATTTATTAGACTCCTCGCTGTTGTTCTCAATTGTAGTACCATACATGTATTCTCATGCTCAGCATTTAGCTCGGATCATTACGCGGCACCTAAGCAAGATGCTTCCTGTCTTGGACACATAGCCTTGCACCTTGGAGTCATGGCACCATGCAAATGTGCGCGCACTCGTTGTAGCAATGTCTTGTAGGCATTTATGTGTTGATTTCTCGAGCTGTATGTATGTAAATGATTAAAGTTCAGCAGGGTTTGTTGAAAGGCCTGCTTGGTGCATGTTAGTTTAGAAGAATAAAATAGCAGTAGGGTCGAGCACGAAGGCATATGGCACTCGTGTTTTCCTTCGATGCAAAGAAGCAGTAAAATGGTACTGTATTAAGAGCAATTTTACAGTCGTACAATGTTACCGCAGCTAACACGCGACCCTTCGGCTCAAGCTCCAGATGCAGTGGTCCGAAAAAACAAGCTAAGCAAAAGTGTTATGAGATTTTGATAAGACAAGACTTTAGCCATGAAGTGCATTGCTTTCTTTGGTGTGAATTGACCAATGTCACTTTTTCGAAGCTCTTTTTTACCAAACACTAAAATATGCCTGCATATTGTTGTTGTTTTTTTTTCACGGGAACAATGAGCAGGACAGAGTCCTTCACAATTATTTGGTGTATAAATAACATCTCACGACAGTAATTAAAATTCATGTCACTCGCTGTGAAACAGGAAACTGAATGTATGTCAGTGTCCGTTGTGTATTATGTCACCAAATCCCGACATACCAACCACAGCTTTGAAAACAAAATGCTGTAACTAAATTTTTCATCATTAAAGCAGGATAGCTATAACTACACGCATACATTCGCAGTCTGCGCCACTGCCAACCTTCGCTGACAATCAATCTCGTTGCATATTTAACAATCTCTCGAACAATCTTCTGAACACAATGCACCGCTTGATAACTTAGGTTGTCAGAATGCATAAATAATGGAAGGATATGTGCGTATGAGGGTGGCTCTGCTTCGCGGTATTTGATCAATGTGGTGCTCCAACATCCTGAAAATACATAAATAAAGAAGAACTTAGTCGACCGGACTTTCTCCGAGTGTTTCTCGTAAATTTTAATCAACTAATCTGCTAAGTAAGGATACAAGAAAGGTTTCTTTTCTCATTATTTTTTCTCTACTTAACTTGAAACGGGCTTCGCATGAATATAAAGAAAGATAACTATACTTGAACTACACATTGAGCTATACTGTCGTGCGGTCCTACGAAAGGCGTAAAGAGCTCCACTTTAAAAATGTTTTGCTTAAACTAGGAGTTCTTGTAGGACCTTTTAGTTAAGGAAGTCATAGTTCACCAATAATGTGCACTTAACTTTAGTAAAAAAAGTTCATTAAAAAAGAAATGCTACCGGTTCCACATATAATTTCGTGGATCTCGAAAAAGTCTCAAATTAGGATATTATTTCCCATAGTCATTTAGGTAGGAGGCATATGACAGGAACCACTAATAAAAATGTTTATCGGTGGTGGCTACAAGGTAATACATGGCTGCCTGGCAAAATTTTTTAATAATGTAATAAAACGGTGAAATTTGTGACAGTGTTTGTACAACAAAAACTTCCTGAGATAAAAAAACCCTCATGTCTGATATTTACCGAAAATGACCGCACGCAATTTAACAAAAATGAACGCAAATTTAGTTTTTCCCCAAAGATAGTACAGCAGTTCAGAGTTTTTATATTCTTCTACAAATACGCGTTCCATTAGGCTAGGATCGAAGCTTTCTTATTTCTTTGTTTTGCTTTTAAGGATCCCTACAAAAGATTGACGGTATTCTCTAGCATTTATAAACTTCATTGAGCTCTCTTTCTGTTAGCAAAAAAAAACAAAGACAAAGACAAATACCTACAAAATCTAGTCGCTCTTTCGTCTCACTGCGCTAACAAAACCACACGTAAAAAAATGCAATTTTCCCACTACCGTCATGCTGCCGATGGAAGCTTCAGACTGACTTTAACCATCATCAATATTCAATTTCCGCGTCGACGCAAAGCACGTCCTCTAACTGTCTTCTGTTTTTTTTCTGTTTGTTCCTTCACTGTGATTTGACGTCTTTGCACTGCCTCACCAACTTCTGGTGGGAATTCACACACTCTGGCGTTTCCCAGTAATCGATTATATCCGCTTCACCGCAAACTATTGAGAACTCAAACAAGCCTGATGCCCAAAGTGCTTGCGATCCCAGATAGCCACGTCTTTTGCTCTTTTACGCTGACCTAGTGGTAAAACTTAGCTCTACCTTGGCGTGTAGCGTGTTTGCGCTAGGGGCGATGAGGTATACGCCAAGTTCGCTTTGTGATGTGCGGCGTGCTCTCCGACCCGATTCCTATCCTAGCTGCCGAACTTCCTCGCCTCAGGCTAGATTCTACGCGTCAGTTGGTCAAGAGAAGCGTATTTGTATTTTGTAAGAAGTCATTGCGCTAAGTTCTGTTGGGCTCGCTTGTTCAATTCCTACTTACTAGCATTTCTTTGTGGTATCATTTATTATGATAGTTAAGTTATGGGTGTGTTCATCAACAGTGTGGTTGACTGGTACAGTTGAATGTACGCTTGTTTAATAGCGGACACATGCTTAATAAATTACGAGACAAGCGGAACAATCGGAGCCAGCATTTCCGGTTGCTTAACTTATCCGAAACCTGAATCCGCCTATCAAGCTTTCGACTTGGGTGTTGGCCTCTTGAAACAAACTCTAGTTGAATGGAAATATGACTGGAGTTGGGAATAAAAGAATAGAAGGAGTCGCTTGTGCTTTGATGAAGTATTGGAAATTCGGTGGAGCAAAGCTAACTGGACGAAACCCTAATGACTGACTTTCATGTCTCACTCAGGCACTCACACGTTGGCTTTCGTTTGTCCTGGCCCTGCCGCGGTGGTCTAGTGGCTAAGGTACTCGGCTGCTGACCCGCAGGTCGCGGGTTCAAATCCCCGCTGCGGCAGCTGCATTTCCGATGGAGGTGGAAATGTTGTAGGCCCGTGTGCTCAGATTTGGGAGCACGTTAAAGAACCCCAGGAGGTCGAAATTTCCGGAGTCCTCCTCTACGGCGTCTCTCATAATCATATGGTGGTTTTGGGACGTTAAACCCCACATATCGATCAATCAATCAATCATTCGTTTGTCCTGATGCACTTTTAGATGCGAATGCATTTTTAGTCGGGCTATGTCAGGCATCAGGCGGTGGCGCCCGTGGCGGCGGCCGCGCGCCGGCAGGTGTTATCTCTTAGCTCTCACTCGCGGTCCTATAGCAACAGCTGTGGGCGTGCGCGCTTATCCTCGCCCCTAGCAAGTGGAGCATGTGTTGGAAGAGAGTGTAGGAGAGGGCAGCTAGGTGCTTTCCCACTCCTTCTCTCAACGTCCACTCTTTCTCCGCCCTGCGCCCCACCCTCCTGTTCACTCGCGCCTCACTGTCGACCGTTCCCTGGCTGGGCGCGCCTCTCAAGAACATCTGTAAATGTGTGCTCAAGACGCCGCTGTGAAACGCCAACGCAGACCCGAGAACGCTGGTGCTCTACTCTCCCTGCCGTTTGCTCCTCACTCTCGACCGCTGGCTGGCTGGGCCCCTCTCAAGGCAATGGCAAGGTAATAATGCGTTCGCATTTCCTCACGATTATCTACGGGGAGGTGGGGGCATTTTTATTTTTTTTGGCTTAACATCGTGTTTTGACGTGCTTCCAAAGCGGAACACAGGCGTCGTATATTATATCGCTTAGTTGAGATGTGCTTCGCCAGGTGCCACTGCGATCCCAGCTGCTTCAAATCCCCCGAATTTTAAGCTGCTCTAGGGAGCCTTGATGTACGCGCTACACTTCCTCAGCTGCTCATGAAAGATGCTGTCTGAACGTTGTCCGCAGAAATGCTCTCTGCGAATCTCGTTCCCCGACGCCATCATATGGCTGCAGAGAAAATGTAACGAGAGAGGCCTCAGCATCTGACTGAGCCCCTTACACAGGCAGGAACGTGCTAGCACGTCAGCGCCTACTGACAGTGCATGGGCCAGCTCTTGCACATGCACAGTAAGGGTGGTTACGCACGTTGAATCGAGCTTCGCCATAAGCTACATTACATTTAATTGAGGCAGGAAAAAACACATGCCACTATATACACTTAGACACAAGGCAACATTTTCTCACAAGTCTATAGAAAGAAATTAGCAAATTTTTTGAACGAGGACACATCTGACCCAATGAGAACTGCTCTCGGCAATCTATATGGACACACAAGCGTAGTACTCCTCATACATTTAGCAGCATTGCATTCGACAAAAAGTTTGAAAGGTCGTAATTTTATGGGAAGCGCAGCGAGCTGACAGCTGTAGTAAATACAAGCGTAACTTAATTAAAAGACCGTTCATTAACTCTTCCGTTCAAAGGCATTGACGGTGCAACGCGGGTGGCTCTAGCGCTCACGCCAGCTAAAAGCAACGAGTTGCTGTCCTGCCGCTCTACCGATTGTGCGTTAGGCTGTCAACAAACGCGTTGAATTCCGTGCGTCTAATTTGAGAACTATGAAGTGACACACGCCCACGTTGGAAACACGCGAAGAAATTGCGACGCCAGAGTGTTTGCTAAACTCCTGTCACATGAGCTGTAATGACAATTAGTAAACAAGCTTTCATTACAGTCGTGTAGTGGACATGTTGGCCCTTGACTATGAATGTTCTGCTTGACATAATTGTAGACTTGTGAAGAAACTGAAGCTCACTAGGCATTGTTTACATAATGGCATTTGAAACGCACTCTTTTGATAGCAAAGCAGAAATTGCTGCATAATCTTGGCACCGTGGCACTTGTATACTTTCTGCAACGCATTCTACGATCTCTATGACATTGGTTGCTTTTTATAAATTTCGAAGTGAAAGAAGTTTCAAGCGCGAATAGCATTCAGCATTTCGTTTCCACGGTATTTATTGAGGTAAGCCTTGCCGTTTGTTTTCCCGAAATATCGCGCATAGCATCAAGTCATATGAATATGATGCTTAACAGCCCACTCTAAGGTCAAGGGATTGAATTCCAGCTGCAGCAGCTGCACCTCGATGGAGCGGAACGTACACTCTCGAGACAACTTTACCTTGTCTTGCCCTGTAGGGACGCAGTTCTGATTGATTCATTGATATGTGAGGCTTAACGTCTTTAAAGCACTATATGATTATGAAAGACGCCGAAGCGGAGGACTCCGGAAATTTTAACCACCTGGGCAGCTTTAACGTGCACCCAAATTTAAGCACACGGTCCTACAGCATTTTCAGGAGCGCCAGTTCAATTACAAATGACAGAGTTATTTACATGCAAAGTAGCTTATAGCGGATATCAATCTGGTGGAAGGCGTGACTCCCCTTACTGGGCATATAGTGAACATGATACCTTATAGTGAATATTTTGGCCTGACCGTCACACTTGTTTTACAAACGTCCAAATAGGACGTCTCTGAAGGGCTCAAAAGGCGCAGTACAGCATGCCGTAGATAAATATTTATGGGTGCTCTGCTGCTAAATGGGAAAAAACACCTGAGCTCCAAATGCAGGCAACAGTCATACTCTTGTGACGATGTTTGAACACAAGTAACCTCGTATAATCTGCAGTCAGAAAAACTTCCAAAAAAGAAGTTGCACTCTGGGTCTTCACCGCAGAAGCTGGACCCCTGCAATCGCATTTCTTGCACTAATGGTGCAAGACTTCCCCGATTTTGTCAGGTTCAATTGCACGTCATTTCCCGTCATCGAGTCCACAATACCCAACAGCACTTCGCAGCCAGCACCGATAGAATGCTCAAAAGTGTCTCATGAATTATACATAGCCGCAGTCAGTGACAAAGTTTTATGAACCTAAATGCAAAGCCACTTTGTCTTTTTCGCGAGCGGCTGCTAGAAAGTGGTTCCCATTACCATAGTGTCTCTGCTATCAATCTCGAAGGAGAGTTTTTCTTTTTAACAAAACACAGTGCACTGAAGTGTTAACGAAAGTGGCAGCAGCCCCTCACACCACCAAAGGAGTGACATGTAGTCCACCTATACCATCCTACCCCATGTTCTAGCACTGGCTTTTACGAAAGTTCTTGTATAAACTAGAACTTACAGTTGTCCATTTTTCCCTGATAGTTTTTAGGGTAATAAGCAACCTTTGGGATTTTCTTACGTGGTAAAACGTCACGGGGAGAGAATTTCCTGTGAAACACACTCACAACTTCATTGGCCGACGACAGCCACATATGAATGCAAGCAATATTTTCACTAGAACTCGAGATTTATAATTGATACATGTGAAGTAAATTGAACGTTAGTTTTCGACTGCACGAATATGCCATGAATATTTTTTCTTCATTTGGGCTATAGGTATGGTCAGCGTCACAGCACTATTGACAGAGTTCAACTATGGCGATGCGCACTATAAGCTGTGATGGTTGCACAAAAAGCAAACTAGTGAATATCAATTTAATGTCCTTGTAATTAGAGTGATATGGCTATGCAAATGCTTTCTAGCGATTGTTTACTACTTCAACGACTTTAACAATAAAATTTATGCATCCATGTGCTCTGCCGTTCAGATAAGTCAGCGAAGCGACGTTCATGCATTCTCATCTGCAAAAGTAACTTGAATCAATGAGGACTTTGCCACGACAATTTTTTCGCCCCGCCGAGGTAGACTAGTGGCTAAAGTACTAGGCTGCTGACAAGCAGGTCGCGGGATCAAATCACGGGTGCGGCGGCTGCATATTCGATGGAGGCGAAAATGCTGTAGTCCCGTGGGCTGAGATTTGGGAGCACGTTAAAGAACCCCAGGTGGACGAAATTTCCGAATTCCTCCACTGCGGCGTCTTTCATAATCGTATGGTAGTTTCGGGACGTTAAACCCCCCAACATCATCGATAAAACGCCTTCTTCGGTGTACAATGAGATATCTTTGTAAGTGACTTGAGATTTGAGCATACGTACAAAAATAAAAAAAAACACACAAACAATCGATATTATGAACATTGTGAGGGTAGTACAAAACACATGTGCGGTTTGGTGGGCGTCAGCAACGTGCCTCATGTGGCAGTTGCATCTCACTTGTCCATAGTCTCATTCAATATAGGCACACGTGTTTTGTTTTAGGAGCGAAGCTCCTTACGCCATGGGCTATGCATCGTGTGTTTGTAGTAGTATATAGCAAGTTCTAGTTTAGTCTTTAGAATTTTGGCTGGATGGCGGTGCTTGTATATGATGAATATATGATGAAGAGATGCGAGATAGCGGTACTTGGAGTGTTCACTAGACGGACGGATGGACGGATGGATAGATGAACAGTCAGACAGATGAGTGGACAGACAGACAGACAGACAGACAGACAGACAGACAGACAGACGGACGAATAGATGCACGGATGGACGCACGAATGCTTCGTCCCACTCATCATCATTCACTCGGTGGATATGCTGTACTTTATTTTTGTTTTTGTTTTTCTTTGGCACCATTTATTGCTGCATAAACTATGCCTGCCTTGCATCTGCCTTAAGTCGTGCGTTGAGCGTGCCATGTCGTCAAGCTGCCGGTACTAGCAGCGATTTTTGTTTCATCGTGCGTTCCCTGCGTTATAATTAGAAGCTGGTGAAGTAGGAGCAAGTCGAACTAGGTGCCTTAATGATGGAGCAACAAATGAATCAGTAAAAACTTCTTAACAAAGGCACGCTGTATGTCCCACTTGAAGAAACGCACGCTTGTGTAATCTAACCTGACGCTTTTGCCATGCCGTTTGCTTGTAGATTGCGTAATTTCGCGTACTGCGTATGTTGTTTCAGTACCGTAGTCATTATTAATCTTAGCTAACACACAGCGTTGTTCGCTCGAGTTTCCTGCTGCATTCGAATTAGCCTAATTTGCATGTCACTGTGATTGCGCACTTGTTCAAGCGTTGCAGATGATTACGACGTGGAGGAAACAGCCCCTTTTGTTTTTAGCCATGCGGCAAGTTTCACGTGGCGTGCATTTCACAAAGAAAAATTTAACACTTCTTTTGTTGGTCCTTGCACACAGTATTGCGTTGTTTAGGGTGAGGCCATTCATTTTTTCATACTCTGCAGGCCACTCCCACTCATTACCTTAAACAATGACAATAAAGCCAAGTCTGGACATCTTGTTCGCTCCTTGTGAAACAAGCCTTCATTATAGCGGAGCAATGCATGCAATATGATCTCTGAACAACAGCACAAGGCACCCTATTAGGAAGCTTTTGTTAATAAGACGCTGATTTTTGTTAGAACTAGCCGTTGTAATTTAACCTTGTACCAACTTGCTTTGCGCATATGCCTGGTATAAACAACGTGAGCGTCTAAAAAACAACCCGATTTTTAGTTTATATGATCACGAGCATACACATAACAGTAATAATCAATGATGGCCATCACTAATCAGAGTGATAATAATTGAGACAAATCAAACAAGCATAAGTAAAAGAAAACTAACCTCATGCGACCTGGTCAAAGGCTACGCCAAGGAGAAACGGTATACGTATAGAAGTGTCAGCACTCGTTCACTTTGTCTTCTAGTTGTTCGCGTATCACCTGCATTGTTTGAGAGATGCTTGGCTAATTTCGCCTGCTGAGTTTTCACAGCAAACCTGCATGACCTTCTTAAATACAAAACATTTCTTTGAGAACTGCGTTTACAGAGTTTAAACGTGCGTTAACTTTAAGTATAACAATTTACAGGGGCTAAACATGACATTTTTATTCACAGGTGCCAGCAGACACTATAAATCAGTGATTTCAGAATGCACGATCATATTAGCAACTTAATGACGACTTCTCATATACAGCTAATCAAAGCAAGACTGCACTCTGTGTTGTTAAGTTTCCTCCTGCTAATAATTCTTCTAATGTGTATATACTTCTTTAGGTGCACGTTGACAAAAATCTCACAAACTTAAGTAACCTTGATTTCTTTACTTCGCATATATATATATATATATATATATATATATATATATATATATATATATATATATATATATATATATATATATATATATATTTACATAGCGAAATGTTCACAAGGATGGAAACTACCTAATCAGGCAGAAAAATGTTTTCTTTTGATATATTACATATCTGCTTACAGATGGAATTTGATTTCTGCTTTGTATGCCACACTGCTGTATAATAATTTAGGTAAAGCATTACGATACTACATGGCGTTTACCAAAGTAAGCTGTGGTTATGCACATGGTCAAAAATAGCAACACGGCGCTGCAGTGTGCGCTTAATAATACCCACAAGCGAAGATAATCACATGTTTTCAAAGGAAATGGCTCAGCAGTCGAAGTTTCACTTGAAATAAACGCGTCTGTGTCAGCACGCTTCCCTGTTCCAGTCTCTGTGTGCTGCCTGTGACCATTGCGTCGCTGAGGAAACCAACGAGTATATTTTGTGTCAGTGCTCTAAGTACAGCTGTGAAAGGCAGTCTCTATCAGCAGTGTTTGCACGCCTCGATGACCAAATGTGTTGTGGAATGTCACAAAGATCGAACTTCACGCCGAAAAGCAACGAAGGCTGTCTTCAGGTTTCTGCAAGCGACCCGCCTCGTCGAACACTTGTGACATTTCAGTGTATGTGTGTTTCAGTTTCCCTCCCTCCTTCCCTCATTTCCCCTTTCTTACTTTTCTATCTCCCATCACCCAGTGCAGGGTAGCGATCCAGATACTTGCTTTCCGGTTAACGTATCTGCCTTTTTTCATACCATCTCAATTTCTGTTTTATTTCTTGTCCAGTTCAGTTTGTTCAACTCTCTTTGTTTGAAAAAGAGCGGAAGGAGGGCTCCTCAGGAAGCTCTGGGCAGCAGTGGACTTAACACCACCTGTTATTTCAGCGTGGAACTGCTCGCATCTACCAGTGGGTGCTGCATGTTCATGCCGATTCATTCTAGTGACGCAGCCAGATGCATCGTGGAAATCGAAACGTTCTGGTCACATCTGCAATCCAACCTTAGCTACAGTGACACGACCACTCATGACTGCTGGATACACAACAGATTCTACAACACACTGGATACCTTTATAACCAACACCGGCATAACGGCACCCATCTATACTTCCCACATATAAACAGGGCAATTCTATGTCGCAATAAAGCAATCAATATGCCTACATTTCTACTTGCCCAACTGTTGAAATAGCACTGTTCGAGAATGGAAAATACTAATAAAATATAAACATAAAATATTAAATACCAAGATAATTATTTAAATAAGTAATTCAATTTAAAACTATCGCCTCATTAATGTTTTTCTCCAGCTGTTTTCACTTCTCTCTACCTCTTTTTCTCTTTCATATTGGCCTAGATTTCTACGCCGGAGTCTAGTTATAATTTTAGAAATGAATGGTGCACTGTATACAGAAGAGCTTCTTGACTATGTAGTGTGCCCGAGGTACCTCTTTCACTATTCCATAGTACATTTGGAATCATTAAGCGTGTTTCCATTCCCACGCAAAGGTAAATTAAATAAAGGACCAAGGCTACATAAAACGGCATTCATCTCGCGAAAACTAGGGCTTCATAGGTGCTTATTCTTAAGTTATTTCACACCGCTTGAAAGACGTGAACTTACGAGGCAAAGATTGACAGTAACACAACATTTTAAGTGGTGCGCAATAGTGTAGCAATGAATAGCTAACAAGCCGCCCAAGCAAGTACCCACATAGATGTATACGGCATGGCAGCAGCGTGCATCATATATAGATTCAGCGGCTGGCCCAAACATGATCGTTTCGATCCCTTCCGCGGTGCTTGCATTTCAATAGAGTCGGAATGTAAGAAAGTCGCCTATTGTGTGATTTAAGTAAACAATAAAATACCAGGCCATATGACCACATGGTCAAACTTTCCTGAGCCCAGCCATTGACCATGCGTTATAACCTCTTCAGGCACTGCGTGTAAAATCTAACACATAAACTTCGGAGGAGGGTGATTTGTAGCATGTTTTTTATGGGACGTTTTTTTTTCATGGTGGTGGTCCCACTTCAGCCGCAACCACTCCGCCTTTTACGCATTGTTTGCGGATCCACTGGGCTCGCTGCGCTTCACAAAGAAAATTGAATTGGGCTACTTTAAAAAGCTTATTATCCCCTCCTTGAAATTACATTTCTTTTTATTGTCTGGTTGGAAACGTTACCTAGTACCAATAAAAATAGTGTGAGAAACAAAAGCATTTCTGCGGTAGAAGCCTCCATTGTACCACGAGTATGGCGAAACTATTCAACGTAACAGAGCGGAATTTACTGTCCCTTTAGAAGTGCCATTTAAGGTTTCTATGAAAAGATACTGGACATAAACTTATCAGTAATTTTTTACGTTCCAATAAATTGGGCAAAATTGTGAAAGTTTGTGCAGATATATCTTTTTTTCTTTACCTAGCAGAACCATAGTATTTAGTGGCTATGCAGACAACATTAAAAATATTTTCCACACGAAGTCGCTCAGTGTTTCGACGAAAACTAGATGAATAATTATTGTGTCAAAGGGGCAGTTTATGGCTGTACTTTGTCACACATTACCGACGAAGCGACAAAACTATACTAGCTGATACTCTGAACTTCTATATAATGAAGCAGCAGGCCCATTTCTGTAATTCTATGAAGATAATTTTTTTTTTATTTTTATTATGGAACCTACAAGATAGCATTGAACACAGCTAATTTTTCTGCTGGCAAGTTTGGTAGGAACTCTAGTTTTTTTCTTTTAGAAGCTAACTACCAACGACTATTGCACATTAGTAGATGCATATTGTGCTTTATCTCTATTTGTGCTCACTAACTTGACCATTCAGTGCTTTAAACTAAATATTTTCAATGAATCATAAATATAACAGGCGTTTTTTGGTGGTAGCTCCATCTATTAATTGAAAAATCAAGTTGTTTTATGTGAGCTCAAAAGTTCGCCGAATTTGGCGAAATTAAACACAATGAAACGGGTAAAAAAGGCATGGATTATATCTTCAGGATTGGATTGGATTGGATAAACTTTTATTTGGTCCTCCAAAACACAGATCACTGTGTTGCGGGCAGCTCCCACATCACCAGGATTCATACTTTTCCTAACAAGGTAAGTATACTCGCCTCACGTAACAAAAAATAACCGTAAAAGGAGGAGGGCTGAGTAAGGAATCGACTCGCACCACGTCAGCAGGTGGGGCGGTGTCATCAAGTGGCAAATGGTTTCAGTAGGCCGGAAAATTGCGCGTTCGTCATGCGTTCGAAGAACCAGTGTTCTCCGCAGCGTCTTTAGTAATGTGCATCCCATCGTGGTTTGCTGCTCGTGTTTCGCGTGTTCCTTTGAGTTTTTAAATGCGAACCATTTCTTAGCGAACTTCAGCGACTCATAGCTTATCTATCTATGCCGCCTGCGACTTTTAGCTCTCCTGGCCGTTTCGATAATGGTATCGATACGAAACTCTGCTTAGCATTACATGACTGTATGAAGAACGTATTTCAGTACTCATAACAGGAAAATCTTGACACATGTCATGAATGTCATGATTTACATTTCAAGATCCTGCAGCTCTTGTAGTTGTTTCGTTCACATAACATGTTGCAAAACTGATATGGTATTACATGACTGCAATGCCAATGCAAGCGACAGACCATAAAGTAGAAATCATGACATGCATGCCATGTAAGTCATGAGTCATGATTACATGCAACGCTCATGGTGCGCTTGCGGTCGTTTCGCTAGCTTCACATATACCGAATTTCGTATTGCGGGACGTCAATGCATGACTCAGTGCAAACATGATAGTCATGAGATGAGTGCCATTTTAGAACATGACTACATGCCACGCTCATGATGCGCTCGTGATCGTTTCACTTCCTTCACATATACCAACTTTGGTATTACGGCACATGAATCGATAGCGAAGGTATGTGACTGGTGCAAACATGATAATAGTGAGATGCGTGTCATGTAAAAACATGACCACATGCCACGCTCATGATTCACTCGTGGCCTTTTACCTAGCTTCACATATAGCAAATTTGGTATGACGGGACGTGAATGGATGACGAAGGTATGTGACGGGTGCAAACATGATAATCAACAGGTGCGTGTCATGTAACAACATGATTACATGCCACGCTGATGATGCACTCGCGGTCGTTTCGCTAGCTTCACATATACCAAGTTTAATATTACGGGACGTGAATGGATGACGAAGGTGTGTGACTTGGTGCAAGCATAATAATCATGAGATGCATGTCATGAAAGAACATGACTACATGCCTCACTCAAGGCACCAATATACTTCGACGGGACAAGGTGTACGTGCGCGCCCGCGTTCGTTTCGTCACGTCACGACGGCGGTGGCACGCCACGCGTCACTCGGCCTGCCTTATACTCGCAGGCGCGCGTCGTGCTGCGTCGCTTAGACGCATGTGCGTGTGAGCGTGGCAGGCGTCCCTCCTTCACAAAGAGAGGCAGACGCAGCGCTGTCTGGGCAACGTCATCGGCGCGAAATGCACTATGTCGCATTTTGCCCCCGTTGCCGCCTGGCCGCGCCGACGAACGCTGGTCGCGCCGGTCACGCCTGGCGTCAGACGTACATTTCTCGCGTTACTACGCAGCGTTGCCGTGGCCAGCGTGCACGCACGCCAACGTTACCTCGGACTGCATTGGGTGATTGATGATGTGGTTGCGGCCGTTTCGCTAGCTCCACATACATCAATTTCAGCATCAAGGGACGTGAACACATTACGAAAGTAAATGACACGTTCAAACATGATAATCATGACAAGGAGGTCATGAACGGCCTAATTTACCTCCCCCGCGTAGCAGTGTGCTCACTTTAAAGTGACAGATCAGCCTTCCCCAATCGTGCTTCGCATATGATCGATTCTAACTTTGCGGGGGATCTGCCAATTTTTTGTGTATGTGTATTTTTTACTAAAAAATGCATACATAAGTAATTCAAATGACCGTAGTGTTTATTACGCTGCGCTGACCATGCAACGCTCGCACGAAAATGCAAGTGTTTCCAAAGCTTTGCTACGACGACACGGTGGTGGCACCTACCCACCGCCTTGCGTTCCACACCTTATCACCTCAGAGACGGGCGCGCACGCCACCCGCTTTGTTTTCCAAGATAACTACCAGATAGCGCTCATGTCTCACCTGTGACGTGACTTGATGCACTCGTTCACCTCCGCTGCACGCTAGAGGCACTCTAACGCGGCGCCTTCAGAATACCGTTAACCAATTTTCTAGCGCAGAACATCAAATAAACGTTTTGCTCTCTCTCTCCAGACGCAAGACTGTCATCTTTCGACGACATTTGCAGTATAACATGCCGATACGGGGCAGTTTTTTATCTGAAAAGGGCCGCAAAATTCGACCAATTCTTTTACTCACTGGGTACTTTCAAGCAGTATTATGACTTTTTTTAAATAAAGGCGATCAAGCACACCCGATGTGCTACACTCAAACATCTGTTTACCTCTTTCTCTTTTGCCATGCTTTTTTATGTTTCAGACTAGACCCAATGCAAAGAAAAGGGAGGAATGGGAGATACCACGTACAGTGGGAATCGATGATAAGCAAAGCATGAATGAGAATTGTTGATATGTCACTTTGAAATTTGCACAACGTTATGAGGTTGAAGTAAATGATGCCATACATGACTTCCGTATCATGATTATAACGCTTGTATGTGTCGTTTACTTTCGTCTTCTATTCGCGTCACGTGATATCTGATTCTGTATATGTGCATCTAGCGAAACAGCCGCGAGCACGCTTAGAGTGAGCTATGTTGTCATGTACTTACATGACGCGCACGTCAAGATTATTATGCTTGCACCAGTAATATATTTCGTCATCCAATGACGTGACATAACACCAAATTTGGTATCTGTGGAGCTAGCAAAACGGCCGCGAGCACATCAATGCGTTGACATGCGCACATGCTGGGAACAGCGACGCTACGTTGGCAAAACGCGATCACTCTATAGTCAGACGCCAGGCGCGACCAGCTTTCGTCGGCTCGGCCCGATTGAACCGGAGTGAAATGCGGCATATGCGTTACACGATGCGTTACCCAGACAACACTGCGTCTCCCTCTTCTCGTGACGGAGGGACGCCGGACGCGCTGAAACGCGAATGCGTCAAAGCTACGCAGCTTGGCGCGCGCCGGCGGGTGCATGGCAGGACCAGCGCCTGGCGGCGCAACACCAGCGTGACGCGACGAAATGAACGCCGGCGAGCACGCGCAAGGCGTCATGTAGAAATGTATTGGCGCCTGGACTGCGGCAATACGATTCATGATTATCATGTTTGCACCAGTCACATACCTTAGTCATCCATTCCCTTCACGTAATACCGAATGTGGCATATGTGAAGCCAGCGAAACGGCCACTCGCGCGTCATGAGTATGGCATGTAGTCATGTCGTTACATGACACGCATATCGTGATTATTATGTTTGGATGTGTCATTTAGCTATATTGTCCGTTCATGTCGCGTAATACCGAGTTTGGTACATGTGAAGCTAGCGAAACGGCCACGAGCGCATCATGAGCGTAGCATGTAGTCACGTTGTTACATGACACACATCTCATGTTTATCATGTTTGCACCAGTATCATACCTTCATCATCCATTTACGTCCCGTAAAACCACATTCAGTGCAAGTGAAGCTAGTTAAATGGCCGCCACCGCATCATTAACGTGGAATGTAGTCACATTGTTACAAGACACGGCTCTCATAATTGTCACGTTTACACACTCACGTACATTCATCATCCATTCACGTACTGTAATACCTAATTTGTTATATGATACACTAGCGAAACAGCCGCTATCGCTTCATTAGCGTGGCATGTATTCATGTTACATGACACGCATGGAATGGTTTTCTTGTGAGGGTCTGTCGCTTGTGTTCGCCATGAAATCATGTCCCACCATACCAGTTTTGCAATATTTCATGTGAACGCAACCACCGCAAGAGATGCAGGACGATCAAATGTGAATCATGACATTCATGACATACATGTCATGATTTTCATGTTATGACGAGTCAAATATGATTGTAATATAGCCATGTTATGCCATACCAAGTTTGGTATCGATACCATTATCCAAACGTCCACGAGAGCTAAATGTGGTAGGCGGCTACATACATAGATAGATAGATAGATAGATAGATAGATAGATAGATAGATAGATAGATAGATAGATAGATAGATAGATAGATAGATAGATAGATAGATAGATAGATAGATAGATAGATAGATAGATAGATAGATAGATAGATAGATAGATAGACAGACAGACAGACAGACAGACAGACAGACAGACAGACAGACAGACAGACAGACAGACAGACAGACAGACAGACAGACAGACAGACAGACAGATAGACAGATAGATAGATAGATAGATAGATAGATAGATAGATAGATAGATAGATAGATAGATAGATAGATAGATAGATAGATAGATAGATAGATTCTCAAAGTCGCCGTAATTCGCTAAGAAATGCTTCGCATTTAAAATACCTACAACACGACGTAGATCGGGCAAAGCTGGGGCTAGTGAATTTTAGGACATTTAGACGCTCCAGCTGGGCAGCGCTGGCTTCCAAATTTTTCGCCACGAGCCGTTTCAGCGGCAGGTGGCGCAAAATATGCTCCGTCGGAGAGGGACATTTCAGCATACTCGATCTCCTCTGAACCAGATAGTACGCCCTTCTGGTGCTGAGAATGCTCATTGTTACCGAGCCATAGGGGGCCTTATGAGTTTTTTTCGACCTCTATGGAAATTCTGAGGCGATAGACGGTTTGATAGTTTCTTGGATGTAGCGGGATAGCGGGCTTACCGGGATGGCAGGATTGAAGTGCGCATGCACAGTAACGTGCGTGACTCGTACCGTTCACCGTACGCACGCTAATTTTCAGATTTACCGTTACGGCGTTAGCGTGGTTTACGAAGTGTACGTAAAACATGGCAGTGCTTTTGGACGCCCACTGCGGAGTGGTTTTGGCGTAGTTCTCAATAGGATCACTTCGTTCGCAGCAAGCGATTCTTTAAGATTGCTTTGCTTGCCTCCAGTTAGCTTCGATTAACACGTAATATGGATAAATTCGTGTATTTTTAAATGCGAAGCATTACTTAGCGTACTTCAGCAGCTGTGAGCGTAACTATCTATTTAGCCGCCTACGACGTCTAGCTCTCCTGGTCGTTTCGATAACGCTATGAATGCCAAAATCAGTGCGGCATAACATGACTGTCTGAAGAGCGTAAGTGGCTAGTCATAACGTGAAAGAATTCACATGTATGTCACGAATGACATGATTTTTAATTCATGGTCTCGCTGCTCTTGCGTTAGTTTTGTTCACAAGACATTTTGCAAAACTGGTATGGTGAGGCATGACTACATGGCAAACACAAGTGACAGAGCCTAACGTGGAAATAATGACATGTATGCCATGTAAGACATGACTACTCGCCAGGCTCATGGTTTGCTCGCGTTTGTTTCTCTAGCTTCACATGTAGCGAATTTGGTATTACGGGGTGGGAATGGATGACAAAAGAATGTGACTGGTGCAAACATGATAATCGTGATATGCATGCCATGTAAGAACATCACTACATGCTCCACTCGTTATGGGCTCGTGGCCATTTTGCTAGTTTCACATATACCCTGTTTGGTATCACGTGACGTGAATCGACGCGAAAGTAAATGACACGTCAAAACCTGATAATCATAATATGCATGTTATGTAAAACTTGACTACATGCTACGCTCATAGCATGCTCACGGTATTTTTGCTAGCTCCACATATACCAAATTTAGTATAAAGTGATGTGAATGGACGACGGAGGTAAATGACTCGTCCAAACTTGATGATAATGATATGCCTGTAATGTGCGGAATATTTTGCGTCCGCCTTGTATGTCAACTTCCGAAAAACGTCATCAACTTCCGAAAAACGGTATCCATGTTATTTTCCAAGCGTTCTTCCCCCCTCTCTATTTACCTATTCGCTTAGTGGTTGCCCTCTCGGAATTGTTTCACAATACAAATACCTAGGTCTCCTTTTCACTCAGGATTTATCTTGGTCTCAACACATCAATCTCATGTGCAACTGTGCGCTTAAAAAATTAGGCTACCTACAACGCACTTTACGTTCAGCACCTCTCAGCATACGGATCCTCACTTATAAAACACTGGTTCACCCAATATTGGAATATGCATCTGTTTTGTGGAACCCACACAAAATTTCGGACATCAACAGAATAGAATCTGTTCAGAAGAAAGCA
The DNA here is from genome assembly GCF_043290135.1 of Rhipicephalus microplus. Classification (NCBI taxonomy): domain Eukaryota; kingdom Metazoa; phylum Arthropoda; class Arachnida; order Ixodida; family Ixodidae; genus Rhipicephalus; species Rhipicephalus microplus. The sequence continues at coordinate 158,124,799 of NC_134705.1, forward strand.
GTACGCTTCATTTATCGTCGCTTTGACAGGTATTTTTCACCAAGTTCCCATCTTCCTATCTTACAGCTTACCAGTCTATCTTCCCGTCGACACGTTGAATGTTTGAAGTTTCTTTACACCTTAATTAATCCCCATGGTTTCCTTTACTCGGAAAATATATAGCACACGCTAGACCAACGACCACCCGAAATTACCATGAGTTAAACACGTCTACCTTCGCTCATCGTGCGATGGCGTTTAAATATAGTTTTTTGTTCATTCTATTGAATTGTGGAATTCTTTGCCTGGCTACGTTCGATCTTTATCACTGGATGAATATTTATTGTATATTACTAACCATTGATGTAGAGCGCACTTGTTATGCTCTTCTATGTATGTAGTTGCCTACTCCTGCGATAGCCCTGCGGGGCTGCAGTATGTTGAAATAAATAAATAAATCAAGTCGTTTTGAATTTAAAGTGACATATAAACCGTCCTCAAAAGTGATTCGCATATCATCAATTCCCGTTTTGCATTGAAACTGGCAATATTTTTGCATAGCTTCTCATTTCGAAAGTGTCGAGGCTTAACTAAAAGATTCATATAAATCAATCGGCAACATCAATGTTATGGAGCTTCTTTAGCGGTTTATACTCCTTTACTTCTAATATTACAAATATAAACTTCTGAACGTGCTTCGGACGGTCACACAGTTAAACATCTCGTTTTACTTTCCTTTCACTGTTTTTTTACCTTATTCACTCTCCGATAGCTGGCACCAGCATCCAAACTTGGGCATGTAAACCTTGTAAACGCTACCCCACAAAACTATAAGGCGCTGTCCGCAACGCACGTTTGCGGCACGGTAACCTTTTCCCTCGACCACCACGAACACGCTAATGGTAAATCACTATTGCCTAATGTTACTTGCTACGTATTTATCAGGTTTGAAAACAAATGGTGGAGTGAAAGCTCCTGCAATGTTTGCCAGCAGTAGTGAAGACAGCTTTTGCCCTCCAAAAATTCCAGAAACATGCTATTTTCTGATGGTGCCCACTTAGATATCAAGTGGCTTTGATTTGTTAGTCTAAAGGCTACATTACTTCAAAAAATATTTTTGTTACAGAAGAAATAATCCGCAGATACTATATTATCGGTGAATTATTCTCCAATAAAGCTTTCCTTGAATTCAAGGCATACCGAAGAATCTAGCAACACAAGGATGAGCTTTGAGCACTATCTGACTCTAAAAGATTGCCACGTTAAACTCGTTGGGCGTGCGAAGAAAACGCTTCTTCTCGATCGCCAAAGGCCAACCGCTCATCAAGCCCCTTGTAAGATGGCTGCCGCACCCGGCTTCTTACGATTGGCGTGGCTCGACTCGTGGGCGAAAATTTCCACTCCAGTACTTTTTAGGGGCGAAGCTCCTTATAGCGGCACCCGTTCGTCCTTCGTAGTCGTAGTAGTAGTCGTAGTGTGTAACCAGTCTTACATTTTGACCTATAAGGAGGTGCCGGTGAGAGATTTCTTCTGTGCGTTGTTGAAAAATAAAAAAATTCGCAGCGTGCGCGTTAACTAAAAGCCGAATTCTCCTGTCTCTCATTCCCCCTTAGCAGCCATTGGCATGTACATTGAGCACTATCTGGCAAGAAAGGGTTGCTACGTTATACTCGCTGGGTGTAGCCTCCTTGGTTTTAGAAAGGTATAGCGAGCGTTGGGCCACAGTGCCATGAATACAGCGAACTAGTATATACAATGAACTCGAGGTGGTTAAAGGTGGGAAGAAGACACGAAGTGCAAGCCGTAAGAAAGTGTGCGTGTGCCACCTCTCGTTTAGTCTTTGGAATGTCCACTGGATGGCGGTGCATATGCGGAATATATGATAAAAGGATGCGAGATGGAGGTACTTGAAGTGTTCAATAGAATGGACGAACGGACACACAGACAGAAGCATATACGGACGCGCGGATGGCTGCATGGACGGATGGACGCATAGGCGTACGCACAGGCAGATGCATGGACATATGCAGGGACGGACGCAGAGATGTACGTGCGGACGCACGAACAGACGCACGCACGGACGGGCGAATGGACGCACGGACGGTCGCACAGATGGACGCATGGACGGACGGAAGCAAGAACAAATGGACGGACGGATGCTTCGCCCCGATCTCCATCACTCACTCCGCGGATATGCTGCCATTTTTTAAACCTCCTTGGGTGCGCCAATGTTTATCGTAAACATGCAGGAGCTTACGATATGCCATTGTCAGCCCGCAGGTTACCCATGTTTATGGCCATATTGTACATCTATTTGCTATCCACCTAGAAAACCACAGTCGAGAGTAAAAGACATGTGCAGGAGTGAACATACTTGAGAAGTTTCATAAAAAAGTCAAAATGAATACCTTTCAAATTGAGTACATTGACGAAATTCGCCAATATTGACATCGCTCTTATTGAGGATGCAAAGCGCCACATCTGGAAGATGGCATGCATCGAACTCGACGACAACGTAGATACGCTATGCATATGGTTGAACTTGGCGGTTTATAATGCTTCTGTTTAGGCCGACGGGACGGCTTTATGCTCTCCCTTAGTAGAGCTTTAACTACTCTTAATCGTTAACCCTTTTTTTTCTAAACATAAGTTTGCACTTCGTACAAATTGATAAGCCTGCACTTTGTACATGATGATGACGCTTGAATGACCGACTCCGCGTCCCACCGGACGGCTTCTAGCTCTCCCACAGTGGAGTACATCGTACTCTCAATCGTTACCTACTTCTATCTAAACACAGATAAGTTTGCGTTAGATGGTACCACAAGGTTCGTTTTAGAGGAACGGCTCAGTGCTCTTGCATAGTTTAGTACGAAGTACTCGAAATCGATAAACATTTTTTTTTTCTGAAAACTACTGGCCTCATGAAATGTGAGGCTCCCGAGAAGGCTTTTTGCTCTCCCATAGTAGAGTACCAAGTACAGTGAACTGTTAAGAACTTTTTCCGAACACGCCACCATTTCAAGGAATACTTTCATGTGGAGCTGCTGGGAAAGCTATGTGCTTTCGCATAGTGGAGTACATTACACATTCTAAACGTATCTGCATACTACGTATAGTGATGGCATACCACTTGTTATAGTAGATAACAAATTGCACTCTAACTCATACACGTTTCACCTCAACACTATGGTTTAGGGGCGAAGCTCCTTAGGCTGCGGGTCGTTCCCTCTTCTGTAGTCCTAGTACTAGTGTGCAGTCAGCTGTAGCTTATGAGTTGCTCAATAGATGGCGCTATGTGCATATTTCCTTGGATATAATATAACTAGATGGCGTTAGCAATTTTCACAGCATATCCACGGAGTGAATGAGAATGAGGGGGCGAAGCGTCCGTTCATCCGTCGATATGCGTCCGCCCACCAATGCCAATGCCAAGCGTCCATCCAGTCTGTCTATCCATGATTTTGTCCACGCGTCCATCTGCTGTGCTTTTGTCCGTTCTTCCGTCTGTCCGTTCGTACATCAATCCGCCAGTCTGCAGCTCCACCCGTGCGTTCATCCATCTGTCCGTGTCTCTGTTCGTTCATGCGTCCATCCGTCCAGACGCACGGTCGGCCGGACGCTTCGCCCTCCTCATCATCGTTCACTTCGTGGATAAGCTGTTACTTTATTGCTTTTCAGTATTTTTAATAACTTGAGAATACAGAACGGCTTAATGCACTATCATAGAGTGCACCATATCCTTAATCATCAGCTATTCTTTTACGAATGGTTCATCTGCTTTCTACGTGATGCTTTTATTCTCGCTAGACAGAAGAACGTAAATTTCTTGTGTTGAATTCCCATAGTCGATCAAAAGAACTGACATATTGTAATCGTTTACGTGTACGATTCGTAGAAAATGCAGTGCCTCGCAGTTATTGCACGAAGTGTACTTAAACATTTCCCTCATGTCCCATCTCTAGTTTCAGGAGTCCATCACATTGCAGTTCTATTATTTTATTTTACTGCTCCTCAATATGGCTGTGGTATGTTTTTAATCCACGATTTTCATAATCATAGTACGTGTGGTTTTACGTCCGCAATTCACAATATGACTATGAGAGACAACGTAGTCGAGGGCTCCAGAAAAGTTGACCATCTGATGTTCTTTACGTGTATTGACAACACACATTTATTTATTTATTTATTTATTTATTTATTGATATGTGGGATTTAACGACCCAAAACCACCATATGATTATGAGAGACGCCGAAGTTTAGGGCTCCGGAGATTTCGACCACCTAGGGTTCTTCAACGTGCACCCAAATCTGAGCACACCAGCCTACCACATTTCCGCCTCCATCGGAAATGCAGCCGCCCAGCCGGGATTCGAACCCGCGACCTGCGGGTCAGCAGCCGAGTACCTTAGCCAATAGACCACCGTGGCAGGGTCTGAAAACGCACAGCAAATGGACCTATACTGTTTTGCCTTCATCTAAGTGCAACCGTCGTGGCCCCGGGATCGAACCTGCGATTTTAGGGTCAGCAACCGAGCAGCCTTGCAACTGATTCCCCGAGGCCGCCATCTCGAGTTGAGTGGCTCTTCAGAACAAATTGAGTCATGCATTAACTCCCGCAATTCTGAGAACGCTATTTTCAAAGTGGGTGCCCGAAAGCGAGCGCTTTCAATAGTTTCTCAAAATATATTTAAATGGTAATGAGTTCTGTGGAGATGAGCAAGGAGGAGGAGGAGTTACGATGGGAAAAGTAGACCACCTCAAGAGCTAGCTTCTTGGTCATCTCAATTGGTAGAGCGACCGCCCCGGAAGGTGTCGGCCCGGGCTTAATTTCAATACCAGGGCTAACTTTTCGACAACCAAGAAGCTCCTTTTTTCTTTTGAGAAATCCGTACGGATTTCGTGCCACAATACAGGTGGTTGTCTACTTTACTTTCCATACTTCAATGAGCATATGTTAACGTAAATGGCGCACTGCAAGCATTTTGATAGTCGATGGACTACGGTTTCATGTGTAGCAATGTCTCCAACAGCCTTAATAAACTATATATATATATATATATATATATTTATTTATTTATTTATTTATTTATTTATTTATTTATTTATTTATTTATTTATTTATTTGTTTATTTATTTATTTATTTATTAAAATAAATAAATAAATAAACGATTAGAAAATGGCGCAAACAAAATGCGAGCAACATTCATGGTGAAAGAGAGACGAAGACAGCCGCCGGACTCTCAACTTATCTTTTTTGGCACACACTCACGCATGGTCGCATATGGCTTAAAAATAACAAAATGAAAACGGGAAGATTTAAAATCTGCACAATCAAAACAAAATTTATTTTTTTGTGCGATGCTGAGAGAGGAATTCTCGTTATTAAGCTTGCGAGAACTGTCAGTCTTCAAGCGAGTTGCGTGTTCATGACTCTCGGAGATGATAATTGTTTAGCTGATTTGAAGAGGGCACTCACACTCCTTGCAATGTGCTGCAGTATGCGCAATGTAAGGTTTTTGACGGCCATGGAGGAAGGAAAAACACGGGAGAGAGCATGAAGTCACGCACCCAGCCTTGGCAAGCCAACCCGTTTTGAAGTCATCAAGTTCGGTCGTTTTGCCGTGAGATCCCGCAATAAACGAGACTTGCCGAGGTTTTTGTGTTTTTGAAGTTGAAGTTGAAGTTGGAGTTTATTTCAGGCAAAAGCAAAAAAAAGAAGAAAGGTACAATTTGCCTACTGGACCGGCGAAAAGGCATAAAAGCCTGACAAAGCGCCTGCCCCCTGTAAACCCAAAACTCACCAAATTAACACAGTTCTCAGTGTAAAATAAAGAGTCAATAAGCAATTAAGCATAAATAAGTTTCTACATGCAAAACATGTACAGGAAAACATAAATGAGCGAAAATTTGCGCAGGCAATGAAATCAATAAAGCATATGCGTGTCCAACAAATGAAGCAAACTGTAGAGGACATAAACAAACACTACTGTAAGACATGTAAAATACCTGAAGAAACTTTAAATTTGAATACAAGGTTTCAACAATCAAAAGACAACAACATCAATAAGGAATATGTTTGACCGATAAATGAAACACAGTTTGGATAACATAACCAAACGTTATTGTGATTTACACAAAAAATACTTCAGGGAATATGAAACAAAGATGGTGACGGTGATTACGTTTGTGTAAATACGAAGTGTTCCTGCATCTTCTTTTTAAAAATGCCATATGTGACTGTATTGTCAATTAGAGAAGCTACAATCGGTTGTTTGTTCAGGAAATGCGAAATTTGATCCAATAGTTTTTGTGTGCCGTAATTTGTACATGGTTTCTCATATGTATACACCCTGTGCCGTAGGTTGTGACTGTGATCTCTCGGGAGATGCCTCTGATAAATCCCTGAGCGATGAGTTCGTACCTGTTTAAAATAAGCATTGCCAATTTTTATTTCATGACGTTGGTTACCATAAGTATTTTATGTTCCTTAAAGAGAGGCGCGGTATGATGCCTGAATGACACCCCCGATATTAGTCGTATAGCTTTTTTTTGCAAGGTGTGAGTCAGTGTTTGCTTTAGTCATATTCCCCCATACAAGAAGACAATAATGGAGATTTGAGTGAACAATGGAATAATATAGTTGTTTTTTCAACCACAGAGGTAGGAGTTGTCGCGATTTGCAGATTATACCCGTGGATCTGGAAATCTTGGTATGAACGTGGTTGGTGTGTAAGGACCAGTTTAAGTGTTCTTGAAAAAGTATCCCAAGAAATTTATGCGCTGTGACACGTTCAATTTTCTGCCCTTCAAATATTATTGTAGGCTCGCTTGTGATAGCCTTATTGCGTGGACGGAATAAAACATATTTAGTTTTTTGGTGTTTAATTCTAATCTGTTACACTTAAGCCAGTCAGATAGATGTGTCAGCCACAGGTTTGCTTGTTGTTCAAGGTGATTGAGGGAATTACCGGCGAAGAATATATTGCTGTCGTCCGCGTAGAGAACAACATCGGGTGTTAACGGTATGTTAGGTAGATCATTGATATGAATCAAGAATAGCAAAGGCCCTAAGATTGATCCTTGTGGAACGCCACAAATGATATTACCTACGTTTGATTTAGTGTCGCCGAGACTGGTGTACTGTTGCCGATTGCTTAGATAACTTTTTATAAGTTCTAGAGCCTTTCCTCTAATTACATATGAAGAGAGTTTCCGTAATAAAATATGGTGCTTAACCGATTCGAACGCTTTTTTGAAGTCGAGAAAAATCCCTATGGTAAGTAATTTATGTTCAAAACTGTCAAGTATTTTTTCTTTAATATCCAGTAGTGCTGTTTCAGTAGATTGTTTCTTTTGGAAGCTATACTGTTGTTGTATTATCACATTTTCTTGCAATAAGTAATTTGAAAGTCGTAGGTTGATAACTTGCTCGAATATTTTAGAGAATATAGTTAATAATGAGATAGGCCTATAGTTATTAAGGTCATTTTTATTACCGCCTTTAAAGATGAGAGATACTTTCGCAATCTTTAGCTCATCAGGAAAAATACCTGAACTAAGAATTGTGTTAGCGATATGTGAAAGCGGCTTACTTATGGTATGGGCAACTGCTTTAATAGGCTGGGATTTTAAGTCATCCATGCCACATGCACAATTATTTTTTAATTTTTGCAACAGTTTGTATGTTTCGGATTCGGATGTGGGAAACAAGAAAACAGAGGATGAAATGTTGCTAGTTACATAAGTATGATTGCTGATCTCCCCAGCAGTAGTCCCACAATCGCCAACTCTAAGGAAGTGTTCATTGAACCTATCTGCAAGTGGCAGACATGAGCATGGTTCACCGTCTATCACGAGCTCCGATATAACCGTTTTGTCATCTTTGCACATAAGGTCATTGATCTTTTCCAAACTTTTCTGGAGTCATTCGATATACCAGCAAACATATTTTCGTAGTACGCTAAGCGCGCTTGTTTAATATCAGTGCCAAGTTTATTTCAAATTTTTTTTGTATGTAGCTAATGTGTCCAAGTTTTTTGTTCTGATAAATACACTAAACAGACTATCACGCACTTTTATTCTTTTTAGAAGGTGTGAATCTATCCATGGTTTTCTAGACCTACGGGTTTTTCTAATCGTTGTCTTAGGAAATGCAATGTCATAGAGACCTGTGATAGTGTTTAGAAAGAGGCGGTATGAAGCAACGGGATCTTTGATCTCTGTGACAGAGTTCTAATCTGTACCTTCAACTAAGTGTTGAAAAATCGCAATCTTATCCGCAGATATTATTCTGCATTTATTGGTTGTATTCTGAATAGTTTGGTTATGTCTGGACAAGTATGACTTGAAGAAAATAAAGAAGGGCAAGTGGTCGCTTAAGTCTGCTATCAGTACACCTGCGTCACATTCACATGGCTGATAGTTTGCAAAACATAAGTCGATAAGCGTTTCAGATATGTCTGTAATTCTTGTTGGCATGGTAATTACATTTTGATACCCAAAAGAGCAGAAAATATCAACGAGTTTTTGCCTATTAGATGTTGCTGCCAATAAGTTGATATTAATGTCACCACAGAAAATCGCAGGAAATTCAGATTGACAACAGTATTCTAGAACACTTTCAAGATAAATAAGAAACACAGTAACAGAACCATAAGAGGGTCTGTAGATGAGGACAACAATTGTGCCCATGCATTTGATCATTAAACACTCATAGTCAAGTTCAATATGGGAGTATTCCAAAGTATTTTTATTTTGGAGGGAGTTTTTATTATAAATCGCCAGACCACCTCCTCTTCTGTTCTCTCGCGATATTTGAATACATTTGTACCCAGCGAAATGTACATCAGGGTTATCACCAGAAAACCAGGTTTCTTCGAATGTCAAGATATCGAAATTATGTTCGAGTGTATCGAAAAAAAAGGCTTACAGATTCTTGTTTGTGCCTTAGACTACGGGCATTTAGATTTAACAAGGATAGGTGTTTGACGTTTCGGGTAGCTTTTAATTGCCAAAAAAAGGCATCATAATAATTCTGTGACTGTGTGAAAAAAGCCATGAATTAAGTCGGCCAGAAAAGGAACTTTCTAGCTTTTTTTTTTAGTTACCGCAGCCCTTCTAGATATTCAGCAGTTCTTATGTTAACAATTTGATGACGTGGGCTTCGTCGCTTGAACATCTTCCCATTCTTAACCCAAAAAAAAACTGATAATGCAGCTCACGGGCTTTGCACCTCATCAGCCAGAACAACTTTTTGTTCTGTGCAGTTAAGTTTTCATTGAAAAAGATCTTGGACTTTGATTTCCTTAGTTCTTGCCGCTGTTTGAGCCAGATATCTCGCGTCAGTCGAGCAGTCAAGCGTACCAATATAGGGGCGGGCTTATCAGCCTCGTCTTGCCCTGCTCTATTCGGAAGCCTATGAGCGGCTTCTACATCCGATTCTGACAGCCTAGGCAGCTTGAAGTCATTTGCCAGTATGTTCATTTTTTGAGAACATTTTCATTCATTTGTTGCGGAAGCCCGTGAATTTCAAGGTTTAGTCTTCTGCCGTATTGGGCTAGATCGTTCATTTCTTGCTGATTTGATTTGTGGAGTTTAACGTCCCAAAACCACCATATGATTATGAGAGACGCCGTAGTGGAGGACTCCGGAAATTTCGACCACCTGGGGTTCTTTAACGTGCACCCAAATCTGAGCACACGGGCCTACAACATTTCCGCCTCCATTGGAAATGCAGCCGCCGCAGCCGGGATTTGAACCCGCGACCTGCGGGTCAGCAGCCAAGTACCTTAGCCACTTGACCACCGCGGCGGGGCCGTTCATTTCTTGCTTGAGTTTGTCAATTTTCTGCTCTTCCGCACGTTCTTCAAGCTTTTTCACTCGTGTCTTTAGGCAGTCTATATCTGCACCTTGTTTTTTCATTTGTGCTAATACTTCATCGTACTTATCGGACATTGCTTGTACGGACTTTTCAATAGTATCGACGGTGGCAATAATGCCTTCTAGTGCGTCCACTTTCTCTTTGATTGTCAGTAGTATGTTCAGTTTACCGTGTATTTCAGCAATTTCCTTAGCAAGGTCTATTTCACGGTCCATTTTTTCTTTTGCATTACTCGGGCCGCCTCGAACATTCGAGGTTCTGCAAGCCGGACATCTCCAAGAAGTTCTGGCCTCAGACGATTTCCTTTTGTATGTGCTTTCGGTAACGCTTAGCATGAACCGAGATGATACTCATAATTGCACTCTGAACATGATAAATACACAGAATCAGTTGGGATACACTTGTGACAGGAAACACAGTTTTTTGCCATTTCATTCAGCAGCAGCGACAACCAGGTCTCTCGCTAACGTTTAAAACAGTGTAAAAGAATAGGGTCGAGCACCAACCTGCAAGTTGTAAGACGGTCACGTTAGGATACCGCGAACAGGCCTTTTGGTGCCACTGCTGCTGAGCGTGTGTGCTATTGTGCTCAATGTTCACTGCTTTTGAAGATGGTCCTTGATGACGTAGGTCAGCACGTGGTCCTTTGGTCGTCGCGTGTTCATTCGTATCCTGTTCCAGTGAAGCTGCTGCGCGTCAATTCCTGCAAGTTGGAAGACGGTCCCGTTCGGATACCGCAAACAGGCCTTTCGGTGCCACTGCTGCTGAGCGTGTCCCACTGTTTTCAGTGGAAAAGCGGCAGGTTGGCCGCTTCACAGAGCGCCAAGCTGACCTGTATGCTGCACAGTGTCTTCGCCTGCACTTCTAATCATGGTCTCGTTACGTTTTTCACAGTGCTTGTTCCACTTCGTTCGTTCCATGCAAGCGGGAAATTCGGGCGAGCTGTGAAAGGATCCCGAACCAACGTTAGACGGACACTGCAGTCGAATTAGCGAGAGAAAAGCCGGCCCACAGCAAGGGTGCTATCTCTGTCTACTTTTTTTTATAATGGCGCAGCTCGGCAAATGAATCTCGTGGCCCAAGTCATCTGTCCGTAGCCTTGTGGGTCGTCAGCAGTGTGGGCTGCTCTATCCAGTAACGCCGTCTACGCTACCTTGGCGATGGAGACGTCATGAACCCGGCCACCGCTTTGTCTGCCTATCAAACCATCAGTGGACGGAATCTGTGCCTTCTCTGCGGTACCATGGCATCACCTAACGGACACCATGCTACCACTTCGCGGCCGTAATACGCACGAGTTTCTGTCCTTTGAGAATACTGTCCAAGCTTCCCATGGCCTGCATTTCGTTGCCGGTACTCTCCGATTCGAGCCGCCAAGGAACGCTGTTCAGGCTTCCTTGCTCGTGGATCGTAACAATGTGAGCGCGGGAACCACTGCAGACTCACCGAACGTGACTTATGCCTGTTCACGCTTCACCCCTGACAGTGCCGTAGATCTGCGGCATACCTTCGCGCGACTCTGCGTTACGGTCAGCGCCGTGACAGCGACGAGCACCGCCGTCTTACCCGCCATTCTCCTGGCTCTGAGCGTCGCCGACGCTATGCTGAACGTAGCCGCCTCACACAACCTGGAGGAGAGCACACCCGATCAACGCCGGGAGCACCGTGATGTCCTCATGCAATCGAGGACCAAATGGGCGGCTTCGCGTGGACAGTATGTGCCTTTTCTCGTGCCGTCTAACTATCACCGGCTCTCTGCGAACTACCAGAATTCTACGGGTTCCAAAACGTCGTCGATAACTGGGTGGCGACAGTGAACGTTCTCGCTGCTCGCATTGCGTGGATCGAGCAGCCGAAGTAGTGTGTGGCCGAGGACCGCCTTTTGGATGGTGCCGCGGCATGGCGCAGGTACGAAGGCGTCCAGCAGATGTCCTGGGCAACGTGGAGTGGAGCTCTGATTGCTGCTTTCGGTCCCATCGGCTATGACGCCACCAACGAACCTATCACGTCATTTACACAAGTCGAAGCTCGAGAAGGCCATCTGTTAGAGGTTGAACTGAAGGTCTTTTAAAGAGGTAGAAGCTCGAGAGAGCAGTCTCCTCGAGGTTGCAAATGGGAAGTGCAGTTCACCGGCAAATACTTGAGCAGCTGGACCTAGTACAAGCCCCATACTCAAGATGCGCAACAGCTCTGCCTCCGTAACCGACACCAAAACATTCCTGCCAATGGGCGAGAGTAGTTTTCCGCCATATCCATCGGGAAAGCTTTCCCCATGCTTATCAACGCTTGTACACTTCGGGTCCCCGCCACTCGTCGTACTGAACGCCACCCGTCGTACTGAATACACTGCACGAATGTGCAGTGTATTGCTCTGTTCGTAAAATTACGGCAAAAAACATCAACTGGACCTCCGGCAATCCGAAAACAGTCAAATACGCCCGCTAGAAACATCAACGGCAAGTTTTCTTAAGACACCCCATGGACGAAACCGACCGCAGCGACAGAGCGCCCCACTTCCGCAGGAAAACAGACTGGAAGATCCCCAACCACTCACGCAGCGTGGTCAATGTCGTAGACATCCGCATCACAAGTTTTAAGCGGGCGACAGACGTGTGATGCGGCGTTTGGCGTCGCATGGTGTGGTGTGCCGCATGTGACGTTTATATATATATATATATATATATATATATATATATATATATATATATATATATGTGTGTGTATATATACTTATATATATATATATATATATATATATATATATATATATATATATATATATATATATATATATATATATATATATATAATTTACCACTCGCTTACTGTGAATAGACTTGAAAGTAGCATTTTCTGTTCCCTAATGCTGCTCTTTCTTTATACAAATACAGTAAATATTTTTTTATATTATTGCCCGGTTTCATGGCCTGCCCCCATGTTGGGTAGAAGCCATATACCAAGGAACAAGCAAGGAAGCTTTTTCCACAATCCAGCTGCTTCTGGTGTCGACGTCCACACTGCAATGTCTGGGTCAATCTGATGTGGAAGTTTTGTCAGAGTACATTCAAACTGAACTTTTCGCTGCCGTCACCACTATCGTCGACGTCGACTGACGCCAAGGAAGGAAACTCCGGACAAACGCCGGCGAAAACGTTTGATGTAGCTCGGCTTGTGTGATGCCACCACGCACCGTACGAATAGCTGCAATGGAACGCTAGTCGCCCAGAAGTAAAGTGGCTCGCATACGTGCCCAGTTACAGGTAAAAGGTGCTGCTACGCGTGGGAGAACTAAACGCACATTGGACGATCTTCACTTCATTTCGCATGGTCTGCCCGTACATCCATCCATCTGTTCATCCATCTTTCCGTCCGTGCATCTGTTCCCCTGTCCGTGCATACATCCGTCTGTCCGTCCATCTGTTCTTCCGTACATTCCTTCATCTGGTCATCCGTCCGTCCGCGCATCTGTTCGTCTGTCCATGCGTACATCTTTCCGGCCATCCATTTCTTCATTTATCTGTCCATTCATCTATCTGTCATTTACACTAGTCGGCGACTAAACGTAGACATTGTAGACCTTATGACCTAGCCTGGCTTCATCGTCAGCATTCACTTCGTGGATCGGCAATCAGTTTTTTTCGTTAGGATTTGTTTATTGCAATTGAAGTAACTAACCTATACGTCGAGCGAGCATAGGGGGAGAGCTTATTTCAGGAATCGGCTCTCAGCCACAGACAGCTACGTCACAACTGACTGCCGAACGCTTGCAATCATCGAATTCAGAACCACTGGAGATAATCTGAGACAATTTTCTATACAAACTGTGTCATTAGTAGTCGATGAGGGCACCTTCAGTATGCGGGCAGGATGATCGAAAATTCGAAGAAGCGGCCACAGTTGGTGGTACAGTGCTTATATGGCAGTTGAACTTGGCTGACTTCAGCCGCAGGGGACGTACGTAATACTACAGAGCCGTGTGGCTCTGGCTCTTAAAACGGCTCAAATCACAAGTTCAGATATCAAACCCAATCATTGCGGGACGTTTATTTTTCGTCATCTCGACATTTATCTTTTATAGCGTATTACGGAGAAACTGATGTTCAACAAGGCCGAAAAAAGAATGGCACATACAAATTGAATAGTATATTCACTTACACGAAGAGCGGTGACAGAAAGAGCGGTTTTAGATGTCATGAACAACCGGGTGATATCACAGTGCTAGGCCGTAAAGTTGCGCCACTTCTAAAGCCGACAACGTGGTCGCATGAAACTTCTGTGAGTCGTAAAGCCGCTACACTAAGCCATCTGATGTCGCTCTAGTGTCGTCTTTGAGCGCTGAGCTTCTCGTAAAAGAAACCTACCGTTATTGTTTCCTCTTTTGGGGCGTAGCTTGGCGCTGATGACGGTGCAGCACTTAGCGTGCTCCTAATGAGAAAAGTTGCTGAAAGTTGGGAGTCACATAAACCTTTGAGGCTTTTCGTAAGTGTTCCTGGAATGCGGCAAAAAAAAGATGACAGAAAAAAGGTGACAGAAAAAAAAAGTTAGCTGCTTTTTTTTTCTGGTTTGTGTATTATGAGGTCGTTTCGGGAGCAGAATAAACAGGAAGCATACCTTTGCGTTTTCGAACAACTGAGCCACTCTTTGAATGCTTTTGTTTTTATGCGATGAAGACAAAAACGTTGTAACATATTTGCTCTGCATTCATATGACCACCCTAAAAACACGTGAAAGATTTTCCGCTTTTAACGAAATCAAGTCTGCATCATCTTCAGAAAGGAAATAAAATGGTCAAATAACCTATAGGCCCTGTTGAACATTCTTCATTCTGCCAGTTTATACTCACAAAGAGCTGTTCTTTTTTTTTGCATTGTAACGCTATCAGTATCTTTATATTGACTCTCAATCATCATCATCATCATCATCATCATCAGCCTGACTACGTCCACTGCAGGACAAAGGCCTCTCCCATGTTCCGCCAGTTAACCCGGTCCTGTGCTTGCTGCTGCCAATTTATACCCGCAAACTTCTTAATCTCGTCTGCCCACCTAACCTTCTGTCTCCCCCTAACCCGCTTACCTTCTCTGGGAATCCAGTAAGTTACCCTTAATGACCAGCGGTTATCCTGTCTACGCGCTACATGCCCGGCCCATGTCCATTTCCTCTTCTTTATTTCAACTATGATATCCTTAACCCCTGTTTCTCCCCTAATACACTCTGCTCTCTTCTTGTCTCTTAAGGTTACACCTACCATTTTTCTTTCCATTGCTCGCTGCGTCGTCCTCAATTTAAGCTGAACCCTCTTTGTAAGTCTCCAGGTTTCTGCTCCGTAGATAAGTACCGGCAAGATACAGCTGTTATATACCTTCCTCTTGAGGGATAGTGGCAATCTACCTGTCATAATTTGAGAGTGCTTGCCGAACGTGCTTCACCCCATTCTTATTCTTCTAGTTACTTCAATCTCGTGGTTAAGCTCTGCGGTTATTACCTGCCCTAAGTAGACATAGTCTTTTACAACTTCAAGTGCACTATTACCTATCTCGAAGCGCTGCTCCTTTCCGAGGTTGTTGTACATTACTTTCGTTTTCTGCAGATTAATTTCAAGACCCACCTTTCTGCTCTCCTTGTCTAACTCCGTAACCATGAGTTGCAATTCGTCCCCTGAGTTACTCAGCAATGCAATGTCATCAGCGAAGCGCAGGTTACTAAGGTATTCTCCATTAACTCTTATCCCTAACTGTTCCCATTCTAGGCTTCTGAAAACCTCCTGTAAGCACGCGGTAAATAGCATTGGGGAGATTGTGTCCCCCTGCCTTACACCCTTCTTGATTGGTATTCTGTTGCTTTCTTTAAAAAGCACTATGGTAGTAGTTGATCCTCTGTAGATTTCTTCCAGAATGTTTATATATACTTCATCTACGCCCTGATTCCGCAGTGTCTGCATGACGGCTGATATTTCTACTGAATCAAACGCCTTCTCGTAATCTGTGAAGGCTATTGTCACCCACGGGTCCCGTTAATTAGGGAGGCGATCGCCGGGCTAATTCCAAGGGTGGAAGTATCGGCCCCCCGAACCGCACCACGAAAGCGTGGACAATATAGAAGTGGTCCTTTTTGGCGCGCCAGCGGACGCCGGCTGTGGCCCAAAGAACAAGTCAGAGCCGAGAGTTGATAAACAAACAAAATTATATTCTCAATAATGGCAGACCGAAAACAATACACTAAAATGCACACTCCACAATAGTTGCATACAATATGTCACCAATCAAACCAATCAAACAACGTACTACACAGTACAATCAGCCACACTCAAAACAACGGACACAGACAACAATACACACTACAATGCAGTCGCATGCATTGAACATCCAAGACACTTAAAGACTAAAGAGATAGAAAATCTATTCAGTCCAAAGTTCTTGGAACAAAAGTCTGAATGATACTCTTCCGAGAATCACTCACTCAAAGTCCAGCGTTCTTGTCGTTCCGCGCCCTCGAAGTTTCTCTTCCAGGAAACCTCGCGTCTTCAATTGGCCACTCTCCAAGCTTCAAACTTCTTCGCCCGAACACGTCGGCTTCACACACGCAGCTGTTGCCACGCGTCTTCGCTCGATAGCGGTAAACACACGCTCTTGCCTGTAGCTCGAGCCTTCACCCCTCAGGTGGTAATCCTCTTCATTTCCTGCTTCGTCGCCGACTACACGGCGGAATCCCTACGCACTCTGGCGCTATTGCCGTCTTCTCCTGCTCTCTCGTCTCGGCCGCTCGATTAAATACCTTCCGCGCCACATTCTAGAAAGTTCTCGTCATTTCGTCGGCGCGATACGCAGCGAAGGCTGGGGAGAGGCGCGAGACTGTACGGGGGCCGTCCCCGACAGATGAGTCAACCCGGCATACACGCCCCGTTCCTTCTGGAAAAATCGAGTGCTTGCTCGGCCGCCGTTGTGGGGTCAGGAGGTTCGTCGGCGAAGCCACGCTTCTGCGGGGAGAGCGCGCGCCCAGGGAGCCTTGGATGTTTGTTTTCTTTTTTTTCTTTTGACCTCGCGGTGTTTCTACCACCCGTTATCGCAAGAATTTGGCGGCGCGCCCATTTTTAGCGCTCGTTCTGTGACACTGCCCCCCACTTTAAGAATATTATCTCATAATATTCAAAACCACACAAACGAGCGCGAAAAGTCACCACACACTCTCACAGACTGTAACACAATCTGTCGCTCATGACACTTCACATTCACACTATATTACTTAATACGATTGGACATTACATTCAATCTCACACACATTAAATATAACCGCAGGTACATGAGTACAACGCTTCATCACACATTCCAAACAATACAAACGTATAAAGTTCTCTCATTACAACAATTACTATATTCACATCATTACTATACATCACATTACCGAAACAAACATTTTGACTCACTCAACATACAGTTGCGACACAGGACAACAAGGACATTAACACAACATATGGCACTCAGCACTGCCAAACACATTCAGATTCGACCTCGACACCTATCCGGTGCATTCCGAGCGGCGCTTGCGCCCTTTCTTGCGGTGCTCGCTCGATCTCTTCTTGTGTTTCCACGTTCTTTTTCGGCGAGCCCTTTCCAACGACGATATCTGAGGCGTCGTCTCAGCCATTGTTGTCTCTTCCGACACCGTTAACGGGTCATAACATTCGACGGGTCCTGTCTGTTTATTTACCAGCTTGTTCATGTCTCTACATTTGGCTCGGCTGGCCACTTCCGTCTCTTTTACACCGTCGGTCGGTTGAGGTCGTGCCGACGTAAGTCCAGTTGCTCGGCTTGTGAACTCATTCGACACGATCCTTTTCTCATTGACTGTCTCTTGCGCCGCGGCTTCACCTTAGGCTCTAGTGAGATCCGTCACGGGCTGCTCCTCCACTGTATCTCGCGATCGCTGGGTTGTCGAGGGCTCTATCTTAGGGTCTTCTCCCAAACATTCCGGATCATTCGGTCCTCGCGCCCCGTCGATGTTTCCGATGACAAGGTCGTAAAGGGGGGTCGTCATACATAGCGCAGTAACCTTCCCGCTGAAGTACGGGGTTTCAACCTCAATTTCTGCTTCGGGAAGCATCCGAACCGTACGGTCAATTAGGCAAACCGGTTTCGTTCTGCCTGTCAACTCACTTTCCCGTACCAAATTTCTCCGCACGATAACCGTGGAGCTACCGGTGTCTCTTAGAACGGTAATCTTCTTGCCTGCAACCTTTCCAGGCAGCGTTGGCATTCCCTTCGTAACACCGGTTGGCTGTTTTGACATTACAGCACCCACAATAGGAATTTTCTCCCCATTCTTCAACTCTACGAATCCATCGGTGACGGCATTATTATCAGATTTCGGTGCCGCTTGCACACAGGATACCTGGTGAGTTTGATTCACTCCGTTTCTACATGCGTCTGCTTTGTGCCCAGTCTGACCACACTTAAAACATTTTACTGCCGTAGGGCTCGTAAAGATCGTTCGACAGTTTTTCGCGCGATGACCCAATCGGTTGCACAGAAAACATCGCGGAATGCTCTCTGGTGCACGCTTCTTTTCTTCGGGAGCCAATTGCTTCGAATCTTCGGGACACTCCTTCTTGACCTTGGCCAAATTAGTTCCACCTTGCGCTTCCAAGAATTGATCAGCCAATTCAAGCATTCCTTCAAGTGACTCAGCCTGCATCTCTTTCAAGTACAGCGACAGGCTTGGGTGGCAACTAGAAAGAAATTGTTCTCTAATTAGGAGCTCTCTAAGCTCATCGTACTCCTGCGCTGTCTCTGAAAGTTCAATCCATCTGTCGAAATAATGGCAAAGTCGGGCGGCATACTGCGTAGCCGTCTCACCATCAGCTGGCTTTCCTGTCCGAAATCTGTCCCGGAAACCTTCTGCAGTAAATCTAAATCGCTTCAGCAAAGCAGCTTTCACCTTTGCATAGTTGGCTGCATCGGTCGGCGTCAGCCTACCATACACACTGAGCGCTTCACCACTCAAGCAAGTACTCAAAGCGGTTGCCCATTGATGTTCCGGCCAATTCTGGCTCCTCGCAATCGTCTCAAACCGGTGAAGGTACGCGTCAAGGTCGTCCTTCCTTTCATCAAACGCTACAAGAAGCTTGCTTGGGTTCAAGCGGAAACCATGATCTTCCCGTTCGCTGCTTTCAACTCTAGCTTGGACTGGAGTTTCACTTCGCTGTTGCAAACGGAGCCGCTCGAGTTCCATCTCGTGCTGCCGCTGCCGTTCCCTTTCAGCCATCTCCGCTTCTCTTTCCTCTCTCGCCCTTTCGGCTGCCAACTTCTCTCTCTCCAGCTCCAACTTCAATTGCTGCTCTCTTTCTTCCTTCAGCTGTCGCTCCTTTGCTTCTCTTTCTTCTTTCAGCTGTCGCTCCATTGCTTCCCTTTCTTCTCTCACCCTTTCAGCTGCCAACCTCTCTCGTTCCAACTCAGCTGCTTTTTATTCCTTGGCCCTCTCTGCTGCCAACCTCTCTCTCTCCAACTCAGCTTCTTTTTCCGCTTTGGCTCTTTCGACCGCCAACCTCTCTCGTTCCAACTCAGCTGCTTTTTCTTCCTTGGCTCTCTCAGCTGCCAACCTTTCTCTCTCCACCACCTCTTTCTTCTTCTGGCTTACCCATTTCCGTAGTTCGGTGCCAGAAAGACCCATCTTCTCACCAAGAGCTACTAGCTTTTCGAGATTCATTGTGTCTCGCAAATGAAGTCTTGCCGCGTGCAAAAAGTATCTGCCTAAATCAGTCTATCGAAACACTCCACTGCACTCGTTAACGAGAACACTGAACAACAATCGTTCCGATAGCACTATCAACAACTCGAGGCTCTTTCTCACTACTTTGGGCACACTGTGCACCAAAAGGTCCTGTGTCGCGGACGCCAGATTAATTGTCACCCACGGTTCCCGTTAATTAGGGGGGCGATCGCCAGGCTAATTCCAAGGGTTGAAGTATCGGCCCCCCGAACCGCACCACGAAAGCGTGGACAATTTAGAAGTGGTCCTTTTTGGCGCGCCAGCGGATGCTGGCTGTGGCCCAAAGAACAAGTCAGAGCCGAGAGTTGATAAACAAACAAAATTATATTCTCAATAATGGCAGACCGAAAACAATACACTAAAATGCACACTCCACAATAGTTGCATACAATATGTCACCAATCAAACCAATCAAACAACGTACTACACAGTACAATCAGCCACACTCAAAACAACGGACACAGACAACAATACACACTACAATGCAGTCGCATGCATTGAACATCCAAGACACTTAAAGACTAAAGAGATAGAAAATCTATTAAGTCCAAAGTTCTTGGAACAAAAGTCTGAATGATACTCTTCCGAGAATCACTCACTCAAAGTCCAGCGTTGTTGTCGTTCCGCGCCCTCGAAGTTTCTCTTCCAGGAAACCTCGCGTCTTCAATTGGCCACTCTCCAAGCTTCAAACTTCTTCGCCCGAACACGTCGGCTTCACACACGCAGCTGTTGCCACGCGTCTTCGCTCGATAGCGGTAAACACACGCTCTTGCCTGTAGCTCGAGCCTTCACCCAACAGGTGGAAATCCTCTTCATTTCCTGCTTCGTCGCCGACTACACGGCAGAATCCCTACGCACTCTGGCGCTATTTCCGTCTTCTCCTGCTCTCTCGTCTCAGCCGCTCGATTAAATACCTTCCGCGCCACATTCTAGAAAGTTCTCGTCATTTCGTCAGCGCGACACGCAGCGAAGGCTGGGGAAAGGCGCGAGACTGTACGGGGGCCGTCCCCGACAGATGAGTCAACCCGGCATACACGCCCCGTTCCTTCTGGAAAAATCGAGTGCTTGCTCGGCCGCCGTTGTGGGGTGAGGAGGTTCGTCGGCGAAGCCACGCTTCTGCGGGGAGAGCACGCGCCCAGGGAGCCTTGGATGTTTGTTTTCTTTCTTTTTTTCTTTTGACCTCGCGGCGTTTCTCCCGCCCGTTATCGCAAGAATTTGGCGGCACGCCCATTTTTAGCGCTCGTTCTGTGACAGCTATGTATAGTAATTGGTTATACTCTGAGCATTTCTCTATAACCTGATTGATAGTATGAATGTGGTCAATTGTTGAGTAGCCTGTTCGATATCCGGCTTGTTCCTTTGGTTGATTGAATTCTAATGTTTTCTTTACTCTGTTAGCAAATGCCTTTGTATATAGCTTGTATACTACAGAGAGCAATCTGATCGGCCGGTAATTCTTCAAGTCCTTGTCATCTCCTTTCTTATGTATCAAGATGATGTTAGCGTTCTTTCAGGACTCTGGTACCCTTCCCGTCAGGAGACACCTCGTAAACAGGGTGGCTAGTTTTTCTAACACAATCTGTCCTCCATCTTTCAGCAGATCTGATGTTACCTGATCCTCGCCAGCAGCTTTGCCTCTTTGCATGCTCTCCAAAGCTTTTCTGACTTCTTCTATCATTACTGGTGGGGTGTCATCTGGTACTCTCAATAGCAGGACTTATTTTAAATCGTATGCTTTAGATTTCTTAATCAGTGTAGTGTACGTGCATAGCTGTATGTGTTACGTATTAATCTCTTTATATATTGGAACCATCACCCAACATCTGGAGTAGCATGTCAGGCGAAAAGCCAGACAAACATCTACTGCTCTTCACTGAAATATTCTTCTCTCTTTCATAAAGAAACATTTCTTCTTAAGATAGCTTAGATTGCATTTGTGACAAATAGGGTTGAGATCATGCAAGATAAAGCAATATGGTTCAGTTGCTTCCGATATTATCACAATTTTTTTTCTCCTTCGTCAAACGCGTGCGCTTTCTCGTGAGAACCCCTGGCTCGTCAACGCAAGCTTGAGAGTATCACTATATTTCATAAGCTCTTGTCGCGGCCTCAGCTGCATGCAAGCTGTAATCTCTTTCAGTCATTTCACTAGGCGCCAATAACACCCACTAGTTATTGTTTGTTTTCACACAGTTTTTAATTCATTCAAATATCTTTTTTCGAGCATTCTCGACATCTTGAACAGCATATAGATGGCTCGTCGCGGAAAAACCCGTATGAACAGATGGTGCAAAAAATAAACTTAGTGTGGCTGTTATAATAAGGACTATATGATTGTTCATTTACCTAACTGATGTGTGCACTCCAGTTGTCTCGTCTATCTGGACTCACAGTATTTGAAAATAAATAATCAAACATGGTAGGCCATAGCCAACCTTTCACAACTTTCTAATGCGTGGAGAATCTATGACATTTCCTAGACCTCCTCAACCGCCTATTGTCAAGAATTTTTCAAAGCTTCACAGTTTTTATTATTTTTATATAGCGCGCGACCACAAGCCAGTTGCGATCTTCTTCTAAACGTTATTGTTTTTCGGCGCGTACCGTAAATTTCATTCGTGAATATATTGTTCAGCTTCTCAATCGTTTGACCCTCAAAAATACCTATTACGATGAGCCCAGCAATTTAGTTCGCATGATGGTGTCAAGCACGTTTTCAACTGACTATAATTCATTGCACATGCCCATATTAGCGAGTATTTTAAAGGCGTGTTGATGTTTCATAACACCACCATTAGAGTGTCGCACATCTTTACTAGCATATGATTCAATTTATGAAATTAAGTATGCATTATTGCAATTTGTATAAATTTAGGAGTTGCAATTCAATGAGGTCACCTAAATTTTAAATGCGAAGCATACTTCTGCGTACTGCAAGCACTTTGGGTGCCTATCTATCTATCTATCTATCTATCTATCTATCTATCTATCTATCTATCTATCTATCTATCTATCTATTCTATCTATCTATCTAGCCGCCTATGTCTCAGTGCTCTTACGATCACCCCCACTTGCCTTTTTACCTGGGGTACATCGAAATTAGTGCGGTAGTGTAAGGTGGTTTGTTGAATACAACTAGCTAGTCATGAGATAAATAATGCCACAATCTCGTCGCGTACGACGTCAAATAGTTTCAAAAACAAACAGTGGCACGTACCCCGGGGCGGGTATGTGTCACTGGTATGCGCTTATGTGCCACGGGCGATAAACATTATATATTTGTCCAAGAACTACGAGAACACAAATGAGTAATTTTCAAGCTTGAGCGTTAAGATAAAGCTGTCTTAGGCAGCGATTGATTGATATGTGGGGATTAACGTCCCAAAACCACCATGTGATTATGAGAGACGCCGTAGTGGAGGGCTCCGGAAATTTCGACCACCTGGGGTTTTTTAACGTGCACCCCAATCTGAGTACATGGGCCTACAACATTTCTGCCTCTATCGGAAGTGCAGCCACCGCAGCCGGGATTTGAACCCGTGACCTGCGGGTCAGCAGCCGAGTACCTTAGCCACTAGACCACCACGGAGGGGCTGTCTTAGGCAGCGTTGACCGGATGAAGGCAAACAATAAATGTCAGTGCTCCACCGGAAATCGAAGCTTCTTTGTCACGGCAGACGAGGGTGCTGGACACTGGAGGCAGAAGTGTTGTAGGCCCGTGCGCTCAGATTTGGGTGCACGTTGAAAACCCCAGGTGGTCGAAATTTCCGGAACCCCCTACTACGGCGTCTCTCATAATCATATGCTGGTTTTGGGACGTTAAACCCCACAAATCAATCAGGGTGCTGGAAATCACGGCCACTTGGTGCTCTTAAATGAGAATTTGTACCTCATTACTCGCATCTAAATCTCAGATTTAGATGTGAGTGCTTTAGAATTATTGCCGGCTTTGAACTGCGACAGCCGCCGTCACCATCAAATCCGTGTCCGTCGGATTATTAGCCAAGTGCCATAACTACCGAGAGCTGTTCTGTAAAGCAAAAAAATGAATAAATAAAGCAGCAAAAAGTGTATTTCTCGAGGTTCGAATCTGAGCCACACTTACCGCGCGTGAGCTGCCAGATTAGTCACTCCAACAACTCGGCCACCAAACCATTTTTTTTATTGTATTGACCCGGCCATCAAACCCGGTGGCCGCGCGGATGATACGGGTCTTATCAATGTGACGACAGTAAATAGCGCAAAGAAACGGGGACACAAGACGAGGACACACGGCACAGGCGCCTGTGCCGTGTGTCCTCGTCTTGTGTCCCCGTTTCTTTGCGCTATTTTCTGTCGTCACAATGCACCAACAAGTCCAAATTTCGACAGGGTCTTATCAAAGTACTGCAGTACCCAACGGGAATTGAGGACGAATTTGTGTTGTAGAAGAACTGCGTTTTGGGACGTATTTTTTGTCACGCAGAAGCACGAATGTGGGCTGAAATGAAATCATCATTTTACGTAGACAAACGAGCAGCTTTCCGTCTGAATTTTTTATGCTGCCTGTTTTTGTCCCACGAAAGCACAGTGTGATTTCGGTGGCTTCCGTAGGATCCCATTGCTTAAGCTTTATTTGTCGTGAGAACCGAATTGAATTCCCCGATTTTAACGAGCTGCATTTGTGAAGTGCAGTGTATGCAGCTCTAAGAACGTGTCATTGAGGAAGGTTTGGAAATTTCGCCTCTACGACTTTTAACGATCTCAAAATGACCCTGTTCTATTGAAAGCGTTAGAACATCCAGCTGCGGCTGCTAGGAGCGTTGACCATTGGGTGTCCCTGAAGGCTGGAAATGAGCAAATGCAGGCCATGAGGAGCCACATATAGCAGAATGTGTTACAGCAATCTACCGTAATGTTGTCATGGGGTCGTGACGTTGACGTAGGGAGCTGGAAGGTCGAATAATAAACTGTTTATTGAGGCCGAACTTGTGGTCACGTAAAAGGAAAGCCTGATTACAGCAAGACACCCGCACTGATGGCGGCGAACAGAGCGTCGGCTGTCGATCGACTGACATGCGGCTACGCGTCTCTGCATTTCTACACTTGCCATGGAATTTTCTGGTGTTATCTCTAGCCTCGACGTAGGTTCCAGAATAATCTACAATGTTACCGAAATGGGCGTAATCTTCACAAAATGATCAACTGCAGTCCTGAAGCTTCTCGAAAACTGTAGGGGCTGTTTTCGCTGAGAGTTACTGACAGTGAAACCAGGCGAAAGCAAAGCTTGAGGAGGGAATGTGGCAATATGCTACTGTCAGATCGTTGATTGATTTGATTTGTGGGATTTAACGTCCCAAAAGCACCATTTGATTATGAGAGACGCCGTAGTGGAGGGCTCCGGAAATTTCGACCACCTGGGGTTCTTTAACGTGCTACTGTGAGAACGTATACCCCAGGCTTGATCCTTGGGCTAGTTCTGGTGTTCATAAAAAGCGTTTGCCATTGCGCTTCGAGCCGAGCGATAATGCCGTTCACATTACATGTTGCCTTAGCCTGTGATCCTAAATAGAAATAAACAAAAGCGATATGATTATGAGTGAGGATGAAATGTGTTTTCAGCCATTCTAGTATTTAGCGTCCCATAGATTTATTTAGTAACTTCATTTCTTGAGCGAAGTGTGGCGCTTCAGTTCTGATCACTACGGCTGCCATTCACATCGGGTGCTCCAGCCGCTTGTGGCGTCAATGAACGGGCATACTTTTTAGTCAGCTCAGCAAGTGATCTTTTTTTGTGTGTGTGTGTGTACACCTTGCAATTTGAGGAAAACTGAGGAGAGGCCACCACTGCGCGTTGCGGATGGTGTAAAAACTCGGATGGGAGCAGACTTACCATCATCGTTTCTTGGTTTTCCTGTTGGCTACAGGTAGGCAAACTTTTTTCTTTGCCCTCGTTTGAAAAAACCAGGGTTATTGTTATACCAGATTAGCTGCATGACAACACCATTGTTTTAATACGGTAGTGTTTCTTTTCGTAGATTTTTATTTTTTCGTGGTATCCACTTTTCTGAATGTTCTTGCAGCAAACTGAAACTGTTTCTTCACAGTTGCTGTTGAGCCGATTGATACAAGCTGACGTGTAGGCGTAAATGTCGCTGTGGTCGTAGTGGCTTTGTTTTTTTGTTTTTTTTCGTAACCGACCAGAATCTTCCGAATTTTCTGTAACTATACAATAACGGTGCTCCAATACAGTGCAGTGCTATAAAGGATACCGAGTGCATGGCAGTCTGTTTAAAATTTAGAAAATCCTGACGACTGTAACGGTACTCGCTCGAAATTCAGAATTTGTTTACATTCACCCCTTTGCTGGTCTCTTCATACGGACCCGCCACTGTACCGAGGAACTCGGCTGCTCACCCGCAGGTCGCGGGATCGAATCCCGGCCACGGCAGCCTCAATTTCGATGGAGTGAAAAAGTGCTTGATGCCCGTGTGCTTATATTTACGTGCACCTTGTACAAATGTGGCCTTGTACAAATGGGAGGTGGGGCTAGTCAAGCTGCTATAGCGCAGCTTTTTTCCTACTTTCCATGCCACAATTGTTTCTTGTTTGTGTAAATCACGGTGTATCGTTGTGGTGAAATAAATTTCAACTTTCAACTTTCAACTTTCACGTTAAAGAACTCCAGCTTGTCGAAATTTTCGGAGCCTTCCAGTATAGCGTCACTCATAAGATTATGTTAACGTTGGGACGTTAAATCCCAACAATTTTTAATATCTCATTACACGAAGAATATCCGATGTCAATAAACAGTACAACGCCACCGCTGGTAGAGCACTTGCATTTCGTAAACACCTGCTGAAAGACCTTTTCAGTGCGGTGATGGTGGTTGAGCTATTGAAACCAACAAGAGAGTGCGATAGACGATTTTACGTAAGACATATGGACGTCGCTATTTTGCGCTGTTTTAAGCGATTGTTCTTTTATTATTGCACCACCTGACTTAAACGAAGAGGTCCTTGACCTTCGAACGCAGCACGCCATCTGTTTTTATGTGTGTACGTCCGGCGTACCACTGTTCTTGTACTTAATGGAGGTAAAAAACTGGCCCTGCATGGCGGCATGCAAGTCCAACCATACAATACCGAGAACGGTATTTGTTGGAGAACGCTATTTAACGTATGGTATCACTAGGCTTTAGGAGCACGCAGAAACACAAACACAGGGCGCATGAGTTTGCGTGGCGCCAAACCAATTCGTAAAGTAGCGATTTCCATGGATATCAATCGAACTCAAAGCTTCTACAGGAGGCTATATTTACAGGCTGAAAAGCGACTTTTTTTGTCTTATGCTGTCATCGCTAAGCGTAACGCTGCTAAAAAAAACGTGCAAAATGAAAAAATAGGAAGCAAGCGAGAATAGAGAAAGAAAGGAAGGCAAAGAAAAAAAATTGATATAGTCATACAGAGAAACAGAAATACAACAGGAAAGGAAAAGCAGGAAGACAGAACGAAAAACAGAAAAAATCGAAGAAAAACACAAATGGCTGCGCTGCACCGCATCTCGTTCCAGCTTGGCACCATCTGTGACAAGAAGCTTCACTTTTTTTTTCGTATAACAGCTGCTTTTATCTATGATTGTCGCCCCGCTGTGCTGGTCTAGTGGCTAAGGTACTCGGCTGCTGTCACGGGATGAAATCCCGACTGCGGCAGCTACATCTTCGGTGGAGGGGAAAATGGTGTAAACCCGTGTGCTCAGATTTGGGTGCACGTTAAAAACCCCACGAAGTTGAAATTTACGGAGCCATTCACTACAGCGTTTCTCATAATCATATGGTGATTTTGAGACGTTAAGCCCCACATATCAATCGATCTATGCTGGTGTGCATCAGCACGACGTAGCGCGAAATCTAGTCGCTTAAGGTCATCTTGTTTTTCGTGTAAGAATGCACAAATCAAAATTACGCTCGCAGCTTCATGGGTGAAATCTGCAGCTGGAAATACGCCCCATCTGAGCCAGTGCACCGCAAACAATGAATCTATTTTGCATTTTTTTTATCCTTGCTTTGATCCCCGCAAATGCAAGACCTCCTTTAACAATCAAAAGTGCTCTGAACATTTTCATAAAGACAAGAAAAAAAATTCCGCCATATCCACGAAGTGAATGATGATGAGTGGGCGAAGCTCCGGAGGTAAACCTGGTAAACCATGAATCCTCTGTACATTTTGCCCACTCGATTTTATTACACCGCTACCCCTAGCGTACGTCGCCGCACTAAATCGAACGGTTGCCTTCAACCAATGACACGCGCCATATGTGACATCATTCCTATTTTATAAGATCTCGCGTCTTTCATCAACTACAAGTACCGCTTTCTAGTTTATAACATCTTGCATCTTTTCATCATCAGCTACAAGTACCACCATCTAGTAAACACTACAAGAACTAAACGAGAGGTGGCTACATACAGGAGACGGTACCGCCATCTAGTGAACACTGCAAGAACTAAACTAGAGGTGGCTACATACAGGCTACAGGGGACGCACAGCCCACGCCCTAATGAGCTTCGCCCCTAAAAAAGGAAACGAACTGTTCTCGGTGTGATACACCACAAACCGAGAATAAGTACACTGCGTAAAAAGACCGTATTCGGGCGATCGCAATTTTTTTTCTGGGGAGGAGGGGGGGGGAGGGGGCCTTGCATTTAGTTCAAAACGCTTCGGATGGGCAAAGCAATAATTGCAACCGCGGCGATAAACAAGAGTGGAAACAGCAAGGTAGGAACATACTCGGCAGCGCGCGTGCACGCTCTGATGTGGCCCGCTTCGATTTTCAGGTGTTGCTCTTGCTGTTCCGAGCTTGACACTCCTTCGTTCTAGACATAACAGTTGACCCCTGTATTTAGAATACTTAACGCTTCACTTCGACGCTTCCACACCTGATGCAGATGGAATTACACTCGTCAGGAGTGGTCGAAGAACCGGCGGCGGACTGCGCTCGATCCGAGATAAGCCGCCTCTGCTTTAAAAAATTGTTGGGCAGACACGATGCTTTTGCGTATTTGTACACGTGCATGGCATCAATGCTCAAGACGGCTTTTCTTCTTTAGAATGCCGTCATGTGTTCATGCCTTTAGCATGAACGTCAGAAGCACGTTTGGTAAAATTTACCGGGATTGCGAATCCTAAACAACAGCCGTTACATTTTCGTGCGCAATTCTCTCCGAGGTTTCCGGGTCATTGAATTGACGGTGGTGTGAAACAGGCCATAACAAACGAAGCATAACTTCTGCAAACAGGCGGTGTCAATTCATTTTTCAGCTCACTCTATATCTTGTTCTTTTTTCCCTCCTTTGAACTGAACGCGTCTCTTACAATCCCAGCTGTGTCAATTGCTGATGATTTTTCTAGTTATTTTATAATCAGATGAGTGGCAATATTCTTGTTCTATAATAATTTCACAACGTCTTTACTTTCCGTATGCTGTCTTTCATGTTTCTTGGTCTGTATTCTAAACAGATTTTGAAACCTTAAGTCGTGACACACTTCAGCCCCACCACAAGTCTGCATGCCCTACGGTATAGAGTGTACTGCGATATTTTTGTGCGTAGAATAATTTGGGATAATGAAAGAGATTGTGTAGGGTAAAGTAGAGTAATTTCGACCATCGCATATGCGATTGTCGAAGAATCTGTGGGTGACACACTAGTCAAGCATTCCGTGAGCAAGCAGGAATACGCCAACAAACGTTAGTTCTGACAATCAGATCAGCAAACTAATTTTCGGTGAAACTGACACCCACACAGTAACGAATGTATCGGACTGTGAAGTATTACCGGTAGTGGTTTAGTGGCCTTTTAAGTACGTGGGACAGTAGCAGTTAAACCGGCACCAACAATGCGACTGCCATGGACGCAAATGAACAAACGCTGTTCGAGTAAGCATCCGAGCATACTAAACACTACTACAGTAAGCCCGACATTGCAACAACGCTGAAACAGTTATTACTCGTGCTCACCTTATACCGTGCCAACTTCGAATAGAACAAATATGGTACGGGCTAGGTTTATTTGTGTGGAAGATAGCACAGACAGAACACTGCTGTGTTGCACTTAATAATCACATTTCTTTTCTAAAAGCTAAATTTACTATCGCTAATAGCGGAAAACAGTATAATAAGTGAGGCAAAACAAGACATAGATTCAGGCGATGGCTAGAAGTCGAAAAGGGAGCCTTAATATAACACTAAGGAAATGTATATGACGCATTGATGCTGTGCATATTACCTCGAGAGCCTGATACAACAGCACCAAAGAATTTATTTTTTTTTTTGATACATTCATGTCTTTGCAACAAAATTCATTTAAGGAGACAAAAAGATATGTACGAACGTACAGTGTTCATGTTAACTTTCCACAGATATCTTACACATTCGACAGCACTTTCATCAACAAGGCGCGTGGAATAATATGGAAACCAGGGAAAAATTAAACTCTGTTTTTATTCACTGCCACACTCTCGTTTAGGTGGTAGCGTGCTGAGATTACCGTAGGACCATTAGAGCTGTTGACGAACGTTACAAACAAGGCGATTGATGATGTGAATGATGTATTGACAAAAGTATAATCGCACCTCTCGGGCATTGCAGTAACAATAGTACGCCATGGTGGAGTAGTGGTCATGACACTCGGCTGCTGGCCCAGAGGTCACGGGTTTGATTCCAGCCACGGCGGGCGCATTTCCATAGAAAGGAACTGATTGAGGCCCTGGTAAAATGCCGAAGACATCGTTCGAAAAAGAACTTAGTTTTAAGGACAAATACGCCTGGAGAGATTTAGCAGTGCGTCTCGACGCTGCCGTTTAATCTAGCGACAAATAAACCAAGCTCCTCGTCTTAAGCGCCATCCCTCGCTTTAGGGGCGAAGCTCCTTAAAGCGGCACTCGTTCGTCCCTCGTCGTACTACGTAACCAGTCTTAAGCTTTGACCCTGCAAGGTGGTGCCAGTGGGAGATTTCTCCTGTGCGTTGTTGAACAATAAAAAAATTTGCAGCATGCGCGTTAATTAAAAGCCGAATTCTTCTGTCTCTCATTCCCCATTAGCAGCCATTGGCATGTACATTGAGCACTGTCTGACAAGAAAGGGTTGCTACGTTATACTCGTTGGATGTAACCTCC
Organism: Rhipicephalus microplus; assembly: GCF_043290135.1. NCBI lineage: Eukaryota > Metazoa > Arthropoda > Arachnida > Ixodida > Ixodidae > Rhipicephalus > Rhipicephalus microplus. Next base: position 158,155,580 of record NC_134705.1, read on the forward strand.
TTGGTTTTAGAAAGTTTTGGCTAGCGTTTGGCCGCAGCGCCATGAATATAGTGAACTAGTATATACCATGAACTCGAGGTGGTTAAAGGGCCACTCACCAGGTTTGACAATTTTGAGCTGAGAAGCGTAATGCGTAGACGAGGCGTTCATGATCACGTCTGCCAAGCTTTGCAACGCTACGCACCGCGAAAATGGGTCAAATTTCAAGATAAAAGCTGCTCCCCCTCCCCTCTGCCGGCGCACGCGTAGAGAATGGGGGCATGACGTAGGCGTAGGAATAGCCCTACGTACACTGCAATGCAGTGACGTTGGTCCTCTACGTAGACGAGTCTGCTCTGACGTTGTCAACAGTATACCACGTGACATGGAAAACATTATTTAACACAACATGCGTAGTTTGTGTATTTGTTGCTTTGAGATGTGAATAAAACTTGAAATAAATAATGAGACGCAATCAAAAATTGTGCGCGTTTTTCTTTCATTTTTTCCCGTGAAATGCAACGAGATGTGGGGCTAATGTGGCAGCGTTGCGCATGAATTCGCGTGCCCGCGGTCAGCACATTGAGCAGACGACCGCCGTGGAACGCTCCTACGCGTTCACGCACTCATTGTGCTCATGTACTCTACCGCGTCTAAGCCAGCGTTTCCAAACCATTCCGCAGAAACAGGCAGAAGGCCACGAAATAACGCTGGTCAACAAAGCAACGCTGCTTGCGTACTCGGGGGCTGAGCTTGTTCGGCACGTCATGCGCACGTCACCTCTTCGTTGAATGCCAGAGAGGTTGGGGAAAAGATTTGACTTGCGAAGGCTACGCGGAAGAGCGGCAAGGGTTTCGAGTTCTCCTCTCACCCTCGTTTCGCGCCGCTTGAAAAAATCTGCTTTCTCCGCTCGTAATGAAACGATTCAAAAAATTTTTGTGGTAAAACGTTTCTCATTGGATACCCAACAACTTTCACTGTCTAACTAAAATTCGGTATGGGGCCTGGTGAGTGGCCCTTTAAAGGTGGGAAGAGGACACGAAGCGCAAGCCGTAAGAAAGTGTGCGTGTGCCACCTTTCGTTTAGTTCTTGGAATGTCCGCTGGATGGCGGTGCTTCTATATCGGGAATATATCATGAAAAGATGCGAGATTGTGGTACTGGGAGTGTTGAATAGATGGACCAACGGACACCCAGACAGATGCATGGACGGACGCACGGATTGCTGCATGGACAAATGGATGCATGGATGAACGCAGGGGCGGATGCATGGACGCACGAACAGACGCACGCGTGGACGGAGGCACGTGGAGGCACGGATGGTCACACAGACGGACGCATGGACGGACGGAAGCAAGAACGATTGGACGGACGGATGCTTCGTCCCACTCTCCAACATTCACTCCGTGGATGTGCTGCCATTTTTTCACTTGCCATGCGCTTCATGTTCACTGTTTTAACAGCCGTTAAATTGTGCGATGTCAATCCACGTAAAGAGCATGAGATGGCCAAATTTTTCTGAGCTCTCCACTACGGCGTCTCGCATAGTCATATCCTGGGTTTGGTACGTAATGCTCCAGATATCATCATAGTCGAGGCACAACAGTAGGATGCCATTTCTGACCAAGTGTTTGCCAATTGATGACCATCATGAACTCCGGCGTGCTCTGATTACGCTTATGGGCCTCCTTTACTTACTGCAAACCCGTGGGGGCGCCGCTTTCGGCCGCTGGCGTTCCAGGATGCTGAGCACGTGCTGGACCACGTCTCTTTGGTTGCCTGGCTCTCGGCTGATGATTTTGCTGCTTATGGCAGTTGGCATTACTTCTTGGTTACCCGGCGGTGGTGCACAGTCCCAGAGTAGTTGCTGCTCCGGGACGTCCGAGCACGCTAGTGTCTCGCTTTAGTCCCCCTACCCCTTCCCCCTTTATGCCGGATCGTCAATAAAGTTGTTTCACTCACTCACTTACTTACTGCGATGAACAGCCGCTATTACAAAACGTGAAGATATCTGCAGCTTGTGACTGTATGTATACAAGCGTAAAACGAAAGAAATGTATAGAATACAAGAGTATTTTTGATGAAGGGTCCATTAATTTTTTGGTAGTGGATTAATGACCTTCTCCTAGGCAGGCCTCACGACGTGAACGGTGTACCATAGCCTCCTATATTTTTCTTGCCTGTCGAATAAGCGCGAAACGTCCGTCATATAGGTTGGCGCTACCTACGTAGGGTTAAGGTTCTTTGTACTTGGGAAGTAAAAACAACACAAAAATATAGACAAGGACAGAGGAAGAGGTACTTGGAGTGTTTACTAGATGGACAGGCCTCACGACAGAGGAAGGACAGAGGAAGAGACGACACCGCGTTGTCGCTCTCTCCCGCTGTCCTTGTCTATATTTTTGCGCTGCTTTTACTTCCCAAGTATGAACCACCAAGTAGCCCAACTTTCGCTATTATTGCAATCTTTGTACTTGGCTTTTGAGATCGGCAAATTTGGCGTTTGCTAATTTCAAAGGCTATGCCTAGTATTGAAGGGGCTGCCTGCTGAATGAGTGCGAAACGCCCGTCAACTATGGCGGCGTCAATTACTTAGGGTTAATTATAATTATTTAAAATTACGTTTACGCCTTTTTAAAACTTATTAAAGTTATTTTTGTTCCATATAAGCTCCTAAGACGTAAAAACTGATTTAAAGACAACCCTACTTAAGTGGCACCACCAGTGCAGTTCGTACGACGGCCGCTTCTCAAGTGACTGCCGATATTCCGGCAGGCAAGGGAAATCTAGGAGGCTGTGGTTGTACACATCAGAGGATTGAATCATTCGGAAAATTTGATGTGAAATTACAATAAAAGTAAAAAGCTCTACGCTTACTCATCACGTAAACAATGTCAGCAAGACTTTAAATAAACCTTAGTTTTTTTTATTCATTCATTCATTGTTACGGCTATTAGTGCTTCCTATGGTCGGATCTACTCCTGTTTGGCGACTGATCGTCACATGTATTTAAAAGGTACAATATCTAATTTTTTTGTATCTTAGTCAGTTGCCTAAAGGACAAACTGGAAACGCAAATTATTTTTAGCCCTTCATTTGGCTCACGAAGTTCCCGTGAACATATATTCAATGGGCAGCCGAACTCTGATTATATAGGCCGATTTCTTCAAGAGGCTTTCTGGAGTGTTTTAAGCTAGCTGTTTCCTTTGGAATCGGCTCCGTCAGTGTAAGAGAATGGACAGATGTTGATGTTTCTGTAAACAATGTAAGTGAAAATGAGCGCCAGAAATGCCGCACAAGTTGATGCTAGAGAAACATACTAACATGAGGAGTGGGCACTCCCGTCGGGCCCTGTGGCCCAGCTGCTGCGCTGCTTACAGTGCCACGAGTGGTTGGTCAGACCCGATAAAGTCTTCAGCATAAATAAAATAACAAATTTTTTGTGTTTCCGACGCTGGGATTTGAACCCATACCCCCACGCTCCGAAAGCGAATGCCTTTACCACTAGGCTACACACCCGTGCTTCCACGAAGGGCAGACATGTACAGTACATCTAAACCACATGAATGTGCCTCCTTGCGCAAGACAAATGCAAAAAGACAACGCTTTCTAGTCATACTTTACCGTTTTCTGTTGTAAGGCATTAAATGTCCTCAGCGGGACATAACGTAAAGTGGATATGAAAAAATAAAAAAATAATAAAATTTATTCTTCGCATAAATTTCATGTCAAACTTGAGCATTCGTTGTCCTCCTGAAGAGCCTATTATATGTCCTTAAGAAAGAGAAAGAGCGAGGATGGGTATGCCATCTGTCGGTCGGTCAGACCCTTTCTTGCTGGGCCGCGAAAAGGCTCCAGCGGCTACTCTTTATACTGCATATTTCTCTATAATATGAAAACTACGACCCTACCTGCTCAAGTCCGATACTTTACTTGGTTAAAAGAATGGCAGGCGTTGCCGACGGCCGACCGCCTTGCGACATTGAGTGTGGCGCCCTCCACCTCAAGTACGCAATGCAGCCGGACTGAAGCCCTAAATCATGTTTTGCACGCCATGCCTGTGGCACGTACTTTCTGGCGTTTGGTGACTAGCATTTTTCAAGTTGGTATGTAATGGCAGTCGCGTCACAAAGACATTTTTGTTGAATTGATTATGCGTATTGGTGCTTTTGTATTGTGGAAGCGGAAGAGAGTGACATGCGTGTGGGGACGCCCGCAGAGTGCCATGTTTTATCTGCCGAGAACCTTGATGCTAACACATCTGAACGAAGAGTTAATCACTCTGAGGAAAAAGAAGCTCTGCTCCTGCGCCGACCAACGTAATTTATCTTTCTTAGAACGAACTAAGTGACCATGCCTTGACTTCATTACTGAGGAGATAGGCTAGTGTTTGTAATTTCACGAGAACTTGCATTTCGTATGGTATATGTATTTATTTATTTATCTATTTATTTATTTTCATTGTTGTTTTTGTCCCCTTTCATGAATTGTACGTACCCCTGCGCGTAGTTTTCATTGTGCACGTTAGAATTTTTTCGCAGGTGAAAACAACTTTCATCATGCATGTGAATGTATATTAGGATATATTAGGAATGCCTTGAGTAGAAAGTACAACTAATGAACGTGTTCTGTGTATGTATGTTTCTTTCAGAAATAAAATTTTCTTATACCGTAGGATGCGGCCTCATCAAGTGTGAGGCCCAAGCGACGGCTTTCAGCTCTCCTATGGTAGAGTACCGAAAACTCCAAATCATTACCCACTATTTTTAAACTCACAAAGGGTTAACAGTGCCGGTCGAGTATTTGTTTATGTTGCCGTTGGTGACCAGTTGCGTTTCCTTTAATATCTTGTATAGTGGTGCCAGTGTGTTCATTGAATCATGATATTCTATTCTGTTATTTTGTGCATGCATGTTACATTTGTCATGTGTATTGGAGTAATGATGTGTACACAACAACATAGTAATGTTTGTCATGGCACATAGATGTACCACTATCTATGTGCCCATTATTTATAGAATATTACCAATTTGTTTACATATTGTAAATTAATTTTAAACAGAGATTTTGGCAGGTCAATTTAAAGTACAAAGTGCTCTAAATCGTTAACTGTTTTCTAAACACAATTGCGCTAGTATTGGGACTACTTTCAAGGTGGTTGCAACTAAGATTTTGTCGATGTGGCCTCATCAGGTGTAAGGCCCATGGGACGGTTTTAAGCTTTTCCATAGCAGCTTACGAAGTACTCCAATCGTTAAACACGTCGTCTAAACACACCACACGTTCACGCTACTTGATCCTCCAAATCAATTACAGTTCTTTTAAACACTATGACAGGCCCACGAAACGGCTTTATGCTCTCCCTAATAGAGTACCACGTACTTTGAAGGTTCAACTTTCTTTTTTTTTTTCAACAGACCAAACCAATGTTCCTCTGTTTGCTCGTCGTACCTTCGCCGTTTGTCGTACATTTGATACGTACACTAACTTGTTCACGGCGTATTTTTTTTTCAAGACAGCATCACCAAGTGTGAGGCAAACGAGACGGCCTTTTGCCCTCCCATAGTAGACTAACAAGTACTCTAAATTTTTTACTCTTTTTTCTAAACATACGACAATTCCTAACCATAAAGTAAATAAATTCATAAGTACTTTTCAAGTTCTGCGACGGTTCACGGCTCTTTTGTAGTAGAATACGAAATATTCTAAGTCGTCAAACATTTTTTGTAAACACGCCATCCTCTTCTTTAAGGCCCCGCCGTGGTGTTCTAGTGGCTAAGGTACTCGGCTGCTGACCCGCAGGTCGCGGGATCTAATCCGGGCTGTGGCAGCTGCATTTCCGATGGAGGCGGAAATGTTGTAGGCCCGTGTGCTCAGATTTGGGCGCACGTTAAAGAACCCCAGGTGGTCAAAGTTTCCGGAGCCCTTCACTACGGCATCTCTCATAATCATATGGTGGTTTAGGGCGCTAAACTCAACATATGCAATCCTCTTCTTTGAGGTATTGGGACGACATACTGCTCTCCGATAGTAGAGTATATGTGCTCTAAATCACTCTTTTTGTTAACAGAACGCTGACTTCAAAGTCACTCTTTGTCGTGAGGGAAAAAGTGTGAGAAGTGTCACGCATCAGTTAGATTGAAGGCGCATATGTAGCAACCACAATTCAAAGAGTACTCGGGGAGAATGTTTTGCCGCACAATTCGGTCGAAACCACTTATAACAATTTAACGTGCCAGAAAAGTGTTATTGTTATAACTACTAATTGCTATAAATGGGTTGCGTGAAAAAGTCAAAATGGAAGAACGGCAGGCTGTTGTGAGAAAACTGTAGTACTGGATGGGGTATGGCCAGTGAAAAGGATAACAATTCTGCCAAATTTTGCACATGGTTGTAAATTCGACTCCATGGAACAACCAGAACACTATTTCTTTGCACCATTTGAGAGGTTGGACGCTGAAACTTCTAGAAGTCTGGACATTTTGCTCAAATTGCAAATCAGAAAATGCAACACAATGAAAATGAGCTTTGCCATAGCATTGCATAGGTATGCGGCGACGCGTATTGCCAGTTCGAAAGGGCGCTGGAGAACGCTTCGGTTGTGGGAGGGGTATCAGAAACTTGTAGTTTTCATATACTTCTTTTTATTCAACAATATAGCGTTCAATTTCATCTAAGCATTGACCCCGAAAAGCCAGAATCTATTGTTAGAAGTGATAATGTGTGATGCGTGCATTGCTTTAAGCTGGTTATTTCCTTCGTATACAGTGTACAAATGGGGACGGTGCGACAGCTTCTCATTGTTATAACGAATATGTCATTAAAACCACTATTTTATAAGTGGGTTCGACTCTGTTATCATCATCTGCCTCTCGTATACTTGCGTTATTACATCTTTACCAGCACTTCGGGGCAAGACCTGCGTCTGTGAAATCTGAACATACTTGAACCACGTGAATACGTGAATAAATGGTATGTACGTAGTGTAAAACAAATGTCAAAAAAGAAGACCATCTATGAAAGGTACGTTGACTTTTGTGGCAAAAGAATGATGGTTCTCTAGAGGTCAAAGTGTTTACTTCTGTGGCAAGAGAATGATGGTCCTTTGGAGGTCAAAGTGTCTGTCCGAAGTGGATGCTTGTATGCTTCAAAAAGATTTAGATATTGCGAACATTTCATTCCCAAAGTACAATACAATAAACACTTGCGCATGTTCACGACATGCACGACGCCAAGAATTATTTATATAAACCTCCTTGAATACCTTAAGTGAACCTGCCTGTGTATATCGGTAATTCGGTCGGTCGGTCGGTCGGTCGGTTGGTCGGTCGGTCGGTTGGTCGGTATGCGACCTCAACTTGAATAGCCAGTAAACCTTTGAAACAGAACCCGATCTGATACGGAGAACTTTCAGAAGGTCTTAAGTGATCTGTCTCTTAATAAGCCTGGTTTTCTAACAGCGTGCTGATCGACCGCACTATTACTGCTACTCGGTTCAGGAGCATGTCAGCAGCTTGTACAGGGATGGCTCACTGCTCTGCCATTGTTACTAGAAATTACTAGAACTTGTTACTTTTTCTAAACACGATATCTGGGAGCTAGTATAGTGTATCACTTCTATATCCCTTTGAAATTCGTCGTCGAAAATCTGGATCATTTGGAGTCACCCTAGAGGATTCCAGAAGAAGCAAAAGTACTCAAACGTTCTCTTTTTTCTCCACTCATTTGGCTCTTTTCCGGCGGCCTTGGCACTCAAAGAATCTGGCGTGGCTCCAGCTGTATGTGGAAGAAACCACCGCATGCTTCCTTGTGCCTAACGCGTATGTGACAGATCGACCTCCAACTGCAGTAAGACTATTGCATGGTATCACTGCTCTTTCAAGGGAGAGGCCAACTATCAATACACGCCTTAAACATGTACTATCTTCCCGTCCTGCGAAGGCCTCGTTTTAGCATATGTGTCATCGGGTGCTGTGTGTTCAAGCCGTCAACCCTTGTTGATTGTAGGGGAATTCAATAGTTCTAACACTCACAGGTGTTGCGATTATCAGAAGGCCCGAGGCACAGACTTCAAGGAACACATCTCCTCACTTAGCCTCACACTGCTTACGGATCCTGCACAGGTGACACGTTCTGGCAATTCGGTCATTCGCGACACACGCCCTGACCTCTCTCTCACTCGCGAAATCCGCGAGTCTACAGCAAAATTTTTGAGCGAGACTCTCAGAAGCGACTATTCCTTGGTCTACGTTTCCTTCACACAGCGGCGGAAAATGTGCCAACATGGGGACCTGGCTCGCTGCACCGATTTGCCTAAATTCACTTTGCAGCCATTTCGCATGCTATTAAACTCAGGCGAAATATCCCTGTGGGCGTCATACGTCCTCTATACGCAGCGTGCGAACACTCACTGCCGTGTTTGGTTTACATGTGTTACTTCCCATATGTTTATTTATGGTTGTTGTTATTTCAATCTTTATAGTTCTAAAGAAAACAGTGCAATGTGGCGCTGACAAAAAAGCATAGTTAGTGCTCTTCTTCTGCATAAAAATAATTTGTTTTGACATAGTCAAGCCATAGAAAGCCGAAACTTCAAACACAGTTAGTATAGGACCGACATGAAGAGTTACCATTAGGAAGTATTGTAATCGCTGGTGATTTTTTCAATACATTGAAATTTATATAGCTGCATTCGGAATTTCCAGTAGGCAGTATCGTAATTGATGGTCAATTTTTTCATACATTCAAGTTTATGTAGCAGCAATCAACGTACGAGACCAAGGGATGGTCACGTATGTGTGCCCATAACGACACACATAGATGAGGCTTCAGAAACGCACGTCGTATATTTGATAGCGTGTCAGCGAGAGAGGTGCAACGGGCATTAGAAGCCTTGGCCGCATTCACGACTAAAACTACGAACATTGTCTCATGCGTTTCTGAAGCACTGTGTAGTAGTGTGTGCTTGAGCAGAGGTTTTGGTTACCCTAATACTGGCAAGTGTAAACCATGCTGCTTCTCGACAGTATTCACGTTGATTCGGCACTGGAATGCTTGCACATATGATAGCCCTCCCCAGGGGAAGTCGTATTCAGAAAGATGACCGTAGAAACCAGGAAACTTTACACTAAACAAATCTTCAATGCTCACTCGCGTTTAGATGGTAAAGTGTTGCGGAAAATGAAGGAGTGTTTAAGACGTCGAATACTAGGAAGAATATCAATGGCAATGTGCATGACACGTTGACCAACGTTAGATGAAGCACGGTTATACTGGCCAAGTCTTATGAAATGATCTGACCTGTCAGTACTACATACGTGTCACTTGTTCAATGAGCTGAACAACGACTTCCAGTCCAGCTCAGTGAACAAGGAACCGTTATGCTGTTTTGAAACTTCGGATCATTTCATCAGACTTGGTAGGTGACCGTGTTTTTTTTCATTCAAGTAAGCATTTCAAGAGGTTTTAAGGCACGGGGTGCTTGCAACTTCCAGTGGAATCCTCCAATTTTTTTCGAAGAAGTAAAACTTGCTGCGTGGAGTGGATTTTGCGACGGAGATGCTCTCGATCTGCGAATGGAACAATCAGCGAGCACTCTCAATCTGGCAATGGAATTGACTTGCTCTACATAGAGCAGCAGAAAATATATTACCGGAAGTGCTCTGAATCCACCAATAGATGACACCATAAGAAAAAAAGAAGAAAACGCTATTCTTCTAACGCTAGGTTCTCACGTGCGAAACGCCGTTGTGGACGCTATGCAATGCGTACGCGTTTACTCGTGACTCCCATCGGCGAAGAGGGGGAATTTTTATCCATTGACTCATTACTAAAGCTATTGGGGTTTCCGCTGCTGCTTGTGGGCTGAAAAATTCGAGACAAGCGTTTAAGACGGGGAAGTTTATTGCAAACTGGTAACAACATTTCAGGTGAGTGCAATTGTCTGGTTTAGCAAAATCACTTCAGTGGCGTGTACAAACAAGAGAACATAGACAGGATGTAACACACAGCAGTTCAATATTCTCACAGATCACGAATCACTAAAAAAAACAAAGAGAAAAATAAACGCAAAAATCACATAGTTGGAACAGATTCACATATCACGTGTGACAAAAAGCAGTTCCTTCCCCCCCCCCCTTTTCGAAGTTAAGACGGCAGTAAAGGAAATTCAGTATTCCCATTCTGAACTCCAAAAAACAATGTGTATGCCATCTTTTGGTAAAGGCTTCTTCACCCTGAGTTTTAATCTGTTCGGTAAGGTACCAAACCATGATCATTCTAATCTTCTGTAACGCTGGGTATGCAGCTCTTTGGGGTCGTCGCCGTGCTTCGACCATACAGCGAACATTGTGACGAACGTTGACTTACATTGTGACGTACAGTACGAGTTGTTCATATAAGCCCCTTCTGCGCTGTTGGCCCGCAGGAATTGACACTCCGAATGGACGACGCTCGACGTGCCACACGCCTTTGGCCGCTACGCATTCAAACATCGTCTGGCGGATAGTTTTTCTTTTTCCGCAGTTGCGGCAGTGGTCATTGGGAACGACGCCCCACTTCGACAGTCTCTGACGAGTGGGAAACGCGTCCCATCGCCACAGCCAATCAAATTCTCTATTTGTACGTGGTTGTTCCGCCATTTCTTCCACTTGCTGGGCCTCCATCTCTGTTTTATCCTTGTCAGTAATCGAGTGACTGATTACCATTTCGCTAAAGCGTGCGGGTGCGAGCTTTGCAAAGTATTCTTCGGCGGCGTCGCCGTCAACCGAACGCTTGAGGCCCTCTGCTGCCTTATAAAAGTCATGTGGGTTTTCTGCTTGAGGTCCCCGGTACTTTTCCGACTTGAATGCGGCTCCAAGAGTTCCGGTGCAATATAGCAATGAGCTACGACCAGGATAGTCATTGTCCTGAAACAATTTGTGAACTGTTTTAGCTGCAAGTGCCTTTGTGAATGTCGCAACATCTGGCAGACAGAGTCCTCCACAACTTTTTGGGAGCTTCAGAACTTTTGTTGAACTTTCGGTGTCTTCCCTTCCCATAGGAAAGCTCCAACCAATCACGCAAAGCGGCCTACAATATGTTTGGGTTTGAGTGCAATGTGCCCGATATAAAAAACATATGCGCATGCTTTGGTTTACACCACGGTCACTTTGGCGTCAAGTGACATATTGAAGTCATTGGCATACGCGAAGACCGGTGTGCCTCTATGCATGGCGTCCTCCCAATTCTTTTGGCCACCTCCCCGTCTTGGAGGTATACTCCGAGAACTTTTATGGCATCCACGTATTCAATACCACACGGCGAAAAGCCGTGAAAGCCCCCGTGGAAGTCACAACATAAAAAAAAATATGACATGCATGTAATGAATGTCATGATTTACAATTTACGTTCTTGCAGCCCTTGCGGTGGTTTAGTTCTCATGACATCTTCCAAAACTGGTATGGTATGACATGACTGCATGGCGAACACAAGTGACCTACCTTAACATCAAAATCAAGACATGCGGGTCGTGTAACAACATGACTACATGTCACCCTCATCATGCGCTCTCGGTCATTTCGCTAGCGTCACATATACCAAATTTGGTATTACGGTACGTGAATGGATGACGAAGGTATCTCACTGGTGCAAACATGATAATCATGAGATGCGTGTCATGTAACAACATGACAACATGCCACGCTCACGATGTGCTGGCGCCCGTTTCGCTAGCTTTATTTATGCGAAATTTGGTATTACGGGACGTGCATTTATAATGAAAGTATGAGAGTGGCGCAAAGATGATAAACGTAAGATGCGTGTCATGTAACAACATGACTACTTGCTACAGTCATGATGCGCTCGCAGGTGTTTCGCTTGCTTCACATATACCAAATTCGGTATTACGTGACGCGAACGGACGACATAGGTAAATGACACATCCAAACATAATAATCACGACATGCGTGTCATGTAACGACATTACTACATGCCACACTCATGATGTGCTCGAGGCCGTTTCGCTAGCTCCACATATGGCCAATTTGGTATTACGTGACGTCAATGGATGACGAAGGTATGTGGCAGGTGCAAGTTTGATAACCATGAGGTGCGTGTCATGTGAGAACATGACTACATGCCACAGTCAAGGCGCCAATGCATTTCGACGTGGCCCGGCGCGCGTGCGCGCCGGCGTTCGTTTTGTCGCGTCACACCGGCGTTGCCACGCCAGGCGCCACTCCTTCCATATATATACTCGCAGGCCACCACCACCGAGAACTTGTGATGGTGCGCAGGCGCGCGCTGCGTTGCTTTCACGCATGCGCATTTCGGTGCGTCCGGCGTCCTTTCGTATCGAAAAGAGGCAGACGCAGTGTTGTCTGGGTGAGCATTGGCGCCAAATGCAGCATGTCGCATTTCGCGCCGGTTGCCGTCCGGCCACGAAGACGTGCGCGCACGCTGTGCCCAGCGTGCGCGCACGTCAACGTTATAATGAAGTATTTTGGACCCTTCATAATGCACTTGACGCTGTTTCGCTAGCTCCACATATATTAAATTAGGGGTTACGTGACGTCAATGGATGACGAATATATATGACTGGCTCAAACATAATTATGACACGCGTGTCATGTAAGAACTTGACAACATACCACGCTCACAGCGTGCTCGCGGCCGTTTCGCTAGCTCCATGTATACTAAACTTGGCATCACGTGACGTGAATAGATGACGAAGGTAAACAAGACATCCAAACGTGATAATCATGACACGGAAGTCATGTACGGCATCATTTACCTCCACGTCGTAAGGTTGTGGGGATTTAAATGTGACACATCAACCTTTTAGATGCGGAAGCATCTTATACTCGCGCCTTGTAGTGCGCCGTCCGCGCCGTCCGCACTGCTTCTCGAACATTCGACAGCTGACGCGCGCGCATGCGCCGTCGCGCCGTCGCCCACTCTTCCACCATCTGTGCATCCCTTCCTCCTCTACACACCGCGCGCGCTTCACTCCTCCACCATCTGTGCACCCTTCCTCCTCTACACACCGCGTTCGACATCTACAATTCTCCTGATTCTCCAGTGTACGCGCATGTGGCGTCGCGCTTCGAGAACATTCAACAGCTGACAGTGCATGCGCCGTCGTGCTGTATATATACTCAAGGTCGGCGCTCGCTCGCTCAGTTGCCGCTCGTCGGTTGGTTTGTACGGCGCGTCGACGTCCAAGGTCGCGGTGAAATGAATTCCAACGAATCCACAAACACAATGATCGACGTCCCTTCGACCAGCGCCGCCCTTTCGCATACGTGTGTACGTGTTCACTCATTTAACACCCCCTCCTACAACCACGTTAACCAATTTCGCCATCGACCCAAGTAAGTCGCAATTTAACACCCCATTTCACAACCACGTTAACCAATTTAGCCATCGACCCAAGTAAGTCGCACTTAAACACCCCGTTAACCAATTATATGGTCCGCATCCTCCTCAGTGTTCCCCCGAGGGAAGCTGCGGGCAATTTTTTTTCATTCGTGCTGCGCATATCATCGATTCCCACTGTACGTGAGATCTGCCAATTTTTTATGATGGGCTATTAAGTTTTTTCTGGTTTTGGAATGATGGCCTTATAGAGGACAAGGTGTCTGTCAAATGTCAGTGGTGGCACACATCCCGGAAATTTGAATAATCCGAAACGTTTATGCTGGAGTTCAATACTCTAAACGCATTTGCTTACGCCCTATGTAGACAGCACCAAGGAAGATTTCAACAGGCCTTCTAGGAAGAGTTAAAATGACGCGGTCGGCTTCATTCAGGCATTCATTCATTGGTACGGCTATCAGTCTTATATCAGTCTGCCTGGCGCCATCTTTTGTTAGAACATCGTGCTATATTTCAATGGTATAAATTCGAGAATTCTCTTTTTTGTGGTATCTTGCTTAAAAGATGAACTGGAAAGGTAACCTACATTTTTGCAGTACGTCTACTTTGCTGGCTACAGTAACCACAACTTAAATAGGCAGCCGAACTATAAAACATAACCAGGGGTAGCCCAGAGAACTATTAGAATGTTCTGCGCTAACAATCACCCTATGCAACGTGCCCGCAAATGCTGAAACCATATCTACGCTGGTCGACAGCTTTTCGCATATAAAGGGTCGGCTTGATGCTCTCCCATAAGCGAGTATGAAGTACTCTAAATTGTAATAATATTTTTCTAAACACAATCACTGCCTCGAGCTTAGGCATTGCAGGAAATTACACCCCTGCATGAGGCCAAATGTTGTGGATGCGGCCTCATGGAGGGTGAAGCACATGGGATGGTATTACGCTCTCCCATTGTAGAGTGCCACGCACTCTAAATGGCTATTTTTTTTCTGAACTCAAACAGGGCTTGCTTCCCACTCGAAATTACTTGCAACGCTTCTATGGCATGTATCTGTGTGCCTGCTAGTCAGCCGTGAGTTCATTGATGGCGTAGTTTTTTGTCGCGACGCCCTCATAATTTGTGAAACCACTGGGACAGCTTTATGCTGTCTTATAGTAGAGCACTTTGTACTCTAAATTGTTAACAACTTTCTCTAAACACGTATATATCGTGCTTAGGCATTTTAAGGGCGAAGCTCCTAAAGCCGTGGGTCTGTACATGCTTGTCTATCTTGTTACGTGACCGCCTAGTTCTATGACTCACTCAGCAGGTGCAGATGAACGAACAGACAGACGGAGAGACAAACAAACGAAAGGACGGATGGAGGATCTGCGGTTTACTGATAAAACCCTCCAAAGCTTCACCCCACTCATCTTTCACTACGTGGATATGCTGTGATTTTTCATATGAGGCTATCTATGATGCATAGACCCTGTTTTAAAGTGTTGGTAGTGTCGTCCTAAAATGAAATAAACTTTTTCGAAACACAACCTGATGCGGCATGCACAATGCGCCTTTTACCAACCTGATAAGGAAACGTCATGGGATACATTGAAGAAGCACATGTGCGAAGTATAGCACTCTAAGAAAGAATCATCGCATTTCCAAGAAGTAAATGATGATGAGTGAGCGAAGCACCGGGGGATAATTTCGGTAACCGTGACTTTCCGGGGATTGACGAAGTATAGCAGACGAAGAATAGCATTCACTATGCTATCCTTCATCATTCTTAGGAAAAAGTGGGGTATCCGCTATGGACTTGTTTAGAATTTTGTGCAATTGTTTCATGCAATGGCTGACGACGATGAAGAATTATGCCTTAACTGGGTATGTGCCACAGTTCAAGTTCATAGGTGATCAAGAACTGATTGTATTATTCGTTTAAGCGTAGGACGACCCACACATAATGCAATTTGTCTCGCGTGACACCTGGCTGTTACGTTTATGTTCTAAAATGCTTTATTAGCCACATAAACGCGATTCCTGTACCGACATTAGGCCTGTCTAAGGCCAGTATAAAAACGAGTTCCAAGTAGACTCACAGGTTGGCACGCAGCAGACCCGGATTCAAATACCATTGTGTCATCGGGGTTTCCTATTTACTAAGCTTGTTTTTTTTCTTTAGATACTGCTCACGAACACCCGTGGCGCTGGCCAACTACGACGCTATGCGTGACCGTGACCCGTGTTCTGATCTCATAACAGCAAAAGTTTATCCAATCCAATTTCACTGTAATACAGCATATCCACGTAGTAAATGATGATGAGTGACCGAAGCTCCAGAGGTACATCTGTAAACTTTGAATCCCATTCGCAGCCGCTCCAGAATTTCGAGGAGCCTGTTTCAGTGTACCTCCGCGGCAAAACATTGTGAGGAACACATGCGGTTTGGCCTGCTGGTGAATCATGGCAAACAGTTCTTTGCGGCGTTCTCTAAAGTATCGCACTGTATTGGGCACGCCCCGCATGAAGGCCAGGTCTCGGTTGAGCACTTCGTCCATGCACTCGCACCCGCCGCTCTCGAGTTGCTGCCGCGTGAACAAGCTGGTGGTGGGAGTGAGTGCCGCGGTGCCATCTAATGAGCACTAGGAGTGCTATTAGCGGATACGACAGACAACGGTGGACAAGCCCCCGCCCGAAGAAGCTTCGTCTCAGAAATGTTATGAGTAGCGTTTTAGGAGGTCGCAGTGTAGCTAGAAAAAGCACGCGAACCACAGCAAAAGTAATCGTTTTTTTTTTGCTTTTCTTTATTGCACCCTATTTTTTCTTATTAGTCGTGATTCGTCTCCTCGGAAGATCTACCATAGAAAAATTTCATGCTTAATATGCCTGACTCATTCGTGCGTTATTGAGATGGCAGCCTGATATGACAAAAAAATTTAGGGTTTTCCGTTTAATGACCGTTCGTCTTATTTGCGAAGATATCCTGCTGCTAAACAATGTTACAAGCTCGGCAAGCTGATTTCAAAGGTGATAACGTTCCTAATTATTATTGCAGTAATGCTCGAACAATGAACATGCAGTTAGTGCGTGTACACCGGAAAACTCTTGTAGCTTTTTTTTTTTACAGACATTGCAGTTTATGGCTGCTACTTTCCACTTGGCTGAAAGTAGTGTTGCCTTCGGAATGGTGGCGCAGTCGCTGATACGCTCTCCTCATTAACGGTGCCGCTGTTTTTTTTACGACGCCTTCAAATTGTTATCGTGGAAGACGCACTCAAGAGACACAATACGTGAAGCTGCAGTAATAAATTACGCTCCTAAAGAAGTGAAGCCATCGTCTTTGTCTCCAAGTAGTAACTTAGTGAGCTGGAAGGAAAACGCTTAGAAAAAAGTAGCTAAGACACCTGTGGCTGTGGCGAAGTGGTTCTTTAATAATGGAGCGAGTCGGCCTGTTTGAAGTGTGCTCATGAATGCCGGAGCAAACAAGACGCAGGACTGTAAGGATGTACATAGTGTTTTTAACGCCTGAAACTATAATGGAAAAACAAATCACATGGTCCCATGCGTTCACCTAAAGTCACTCCAAGGCAAAAGCCTCTCTTATGTTTCGTCTTCTGTCTTGACCTCCCAGCGCGCCTCTCCCGAATATTTGGGAACTTACTTGTGAACTTACGTGGGGGCGTTCGCACTACCCCCTCCCCCACTCCCGGATTGGAGGCGTTTCAAGACACCTATCCCTTACCTGGTCTTGCGATGCCTCTGTGATCAGCACTCCCTTGACCGAATGGTGATCTCGTATGATGATGTCATCTTGTGACGTCGTGTAATAGAACGTCATGGAGACTTCATGTCACCTTCACAAATAACAGGGCTGTCATCGCGTGACGGTAATTCTTGGTGCATTTCTGAGTGACAACGACTGTCAGTTTTCAGGTATCATGAATCATCCAAGGTTTTAGACTCAAAATGTCGAAATATTTACGCAAAAAGGGAGTCAATGCACATCAGTACCGCGATCTTTTGAGAGAAATTTCTTTTAAAAAAATACTGCCAATGTGTATATTAGATGTGAAGCAGCTCTTCGACTAGCCTGGGAAACACCGTCCGTCCATGTCTCAGTGCCAACGCGCCGCAGAGCTTTCTCCTCGCTGCAGTTGTAGGAACGATGCCAAGTTGGTGAAGCCGCTGCTGCGCGTTGACGTTACTCCCTCCCTGAACCGCTGCCGCAGCCGGCTGCTCCCAACACACCTAGGTGGTGTTTCTCCTCCGCCCGCTCGGAACACACTTTTCTCTCGCTTCACCCTCTCCAACGCCCGCAACGCTAAACCGTGCGTAGAGTGGAAACAATCTTTCGGCTCGTTGATCTGCGATGAAACTTACACGAAACCCAACCCGCCTCCCGTGTCTTTGCGTTTCAAAGAAACGTTTACCCTAGTGAAGGCTACACCGAGCATTGCTTCAAACCGTTTTCCAGCACCCGCGATGACGCCCGTTTCAGCCTGGTCAATCGCGTACGCACCGCTGCCGCCACGCATCCCATCATAGTTCCCTTCTGAGAGAAGGCCCAGAAAATTTTTGCCTAGACGGCGTGCAATAATGCATGTTTCTTTCATGAAATGGGTTTATGGAGAGGCTGCTACCAAGGTCTTTCCTCGACTACTCTTTCAGCACTCCGCTTACATAATCATTTGAGCCATGAAATTGTCAGTAACAGTAAACCTGAGCAAAATTCACGAGCGAGAATCTAAACCGGGCTCACTCAGACCCAAGCTCACCGAAATATTACTCATTCTGACTCAAACTTAGACACGCGGCTTGAACTGATGCTGAGTGAGTCAACGCATGAGTCCACTACTGGACTTCAGGAACATTTGACACAATAGGGAAGCACTTCCACGAGCATGTTTGGAATTCATGCGGCCCAAGGAACGATGAAATCCGCGTGAGCGAAACCAAATAACGCTTAGGCGTTTAGTTTTTTTGAAAAAAAAAAGCCAGGCGTTTTGATTCAGTCCGAGTAAATGCAATTGAACTGCTCTCTCACAGGAAAGATTGCGCAACTCGTTGTATACTCGGCGCTACCATGGCACGTGGAGAAGAGTATCTATTGTCTGGATAACATACCTTGCAAAGACGCTTACCCGTTTGCCTCGAAGAGCGTTTTTTTTACAATCCATGTATCCAATGAAAGTTTGTGTGTGTAGACAATGAAGAAGAACTTTTTGGATATCCCCGACAAGAAGTATAACCGAGAGAGGATTGAACTTTCTTTTGGTTCGAATGAAACTTGTTCCGTAGACTAAAAGACCACGTGTCACAGCTTGTCTCCGGAATGACGCAGAGCATTTTATTGCGTCATGTTAGGCTTAATTTCTAGGATAAAATTAATGTATATTCCATGAACTAGGGCAGTGCTTGCTTTGGTAACTATTATATTTATGAACTACAGCACATTTCTTCAGCGGCGCACCCGTGCGCTGCCCATTCTGCAGTGTCCTCACAGTCTTTACACTTTCACGCTCACAATTACTCCTTCAGGTAGGGATAGCTATATCTGCCTCGTACTAAACCACAATTTCGACAGTATGATTTCTTACCATATCTGACTCGTATAACACTATGATTTCCACTAGAGTGGGTCCACTGAATGCACCTTTGCGTTAAAAACGTAATTCAGCGCATCTCTCGCTACCATAGGCCTCATTATCATATCCCGTTTTGGTGAGTGTAATCATTGGATTTTTTTTTTAGTTTCCATGATTATAATCGGCTACGAAGGAAGTGCTGTGGCCGTTCGTAATCAGAGTAACTAAAATATGGAATGCTTACACACGCCAAACTACAGGCCCATGGAGCGGGGGACAGGCGCGGCCGGACAGTGTTGAAGCAAAAGTCGCCCACTGTACGCTACGTGCGTCTTTCCGGACCTCAATAAATTTTGCACCTCTCCCCTGATTATGCTGATATGAAGGGGGTGTAATCGGGCAAAAGCGTGGCGTGGTCAAAGTTCGTAAGGCTTGCAGAAGTCTGCGGAGGCCTGCACATGTCAATGTGTTCGTAAGTCACAATAAACGGCAAACTCTCACCCTTCGCTTTTAAAATTTGATATTCTTGCAAAATGTTCATTCTACAAGAGAGGTCCTCTGTTTCCTTTACTGGTGCCCCACGCGATACCGCCCAAGCATGGCGCACGATTATAGCTCATCATCACCCAGCTTAAACCTCGCTGCTCCTCGTCTTTCTCGCCTTCTTGCATTGCGCATTAAAGGAGCTTTGGCCCGACACATAAGTGGTGCCGGCACTGGGTCTCCCTCCCTCTTTTTCGCTGTGTCCACGTTAGGGTGCGCTGTACCCACCTCAGGTTGGCTTCCGCGCCGCGCGTAAGTTTTCAGTCGACGTTTGCTTCTTGTGTCTGTGGTGTCATGTGTCTGTATATCCACGCTTCCTTTCGAGAATTAAATTTTGAGTTGCCGTCTTCCATTCCTCATCAGTTACATTCAACAAAAGTTTTGGCGTTGCTCCTGAAACCCCTGTGATTGTTAGTCGCAGTATCAAATAACCTTCAGTATGAAGCAGCATTTCCAGCAAAATATTGTTGAAAAAGCTTGCACCACTGTTGTAGCCGAAGCTATCCAGCATGATGTGCGAAGATCTCTGTAGCTGTCTCCGTAAGCAGTAGACTTCCCATTTGCCATCATCGTTTGTCGTCGAGTATAGACGTGGTGCATGTTCAGTAATTTGTCGGTACCATGATCTCTTCAGTTTCGTAAGTATAAAGTAACACGTTTACAGGCAATGAAGCATTATCGTAGGCAACGTTGTAGATTCGCATCTCATGGTTCATAGTACCATGACCACAAGTCTAAAGAAATTCATATGGGTGAGGACTACTAACAAACCTGTAATGCCTGCCCAATCGCATGTCGGTCATGAGCATCTTCCGAGGGTTACATTGTTAGGGGACTCATGCATTCACCAAAGAAAAAGAAATCAATCGATCAATAATTTATTTTCTACTTCAGGAATTAGAGGGCATGGGAAGAAAAAGCTGTTGTGAGCTTGACTAGGCTTCCCAGCCGGTTACAGTTCAGCATGCAGTGATGGTATACAGAAAGTGGTGTACATAAGTATAAACATACAGAAAACACACATTGTTCAACACGCCATAAAAAACATAAACATAAGCTCAAATCTGACATTTTAGACATCAGCTCACCAAAGAAGCATGAAGTGCAGACTTGCAACAATAAATGTCAAAATCATCTTGCGATAACAGGTTTAACAAAGAGGGCAAGGTTGTAATTACCATCTGGGCCCCGTAACTTGTGTGCGGTGTTCTTGTTTCGTACTTTATCATCAGCAAATAAAGATTAATTTTCCGGTGAGAAAAAGAAAAATGAAATGCAAGTATGAAAAGGGTAAATGATTAGCAAGCACGAAATAATGAGAGAGCTTATTCATTAGCACAATGCCCGAAGGCAGCAGTGGTGTTAGTACAGCTCATTATTCCGAAAACCTCAGATGTCTCACCAGCGCGAAAAGTGAGCCTCGGCGTCTATGGCGCTAGTTTATAAATGGTGAATGCAATAAATCAATAATAAGTGATGGGGCTTAGTGAATCAAAATCCCGATATGATTATGAGAAACACAGTATAGTAGAGCGCTCAAGAAATATAAACCACGTGGAGTTCCTTAACGTGCATGGTTCCTTGAATCATCACATAATGAAGTCAGCCTATCACATCATCATTTCAGAAAACGTCACTAAAATATGTTTCATCATCAGGACGTCATCCTATAACGTCATTGACTGGCAAAAGCTGGACGATCCCGGATTCAGTGCAAAACACAGTGAAGAAACTTTTTCCGGAGGATAAAGGGAAAGCAAAATTGATAGGTGCAATTATGGCGAAGAAAAATAGGTGTAAAATTGATTTCGCCTTCTTGTCGTCATCAGCGTATGCAAAGGACACTGCACGATTTTTATTCTCGTTGTATTAGGTTCCGATGATAAGCTGCAGAAAAAAATTAACACCCTTTTCACAAAGTGAGTGATGTTAAAGGAGCTTGCTCGAAGGTGCAGGGGCTGTTTCTTGGTGAGACCATTACTGCAGGAAGGCTTCTTACGAGCCAGAGCATGATGTGTATGTCGAAGGCAGCGTTGTCGGGAGCGTTGTACGGCAGACACCACGCAGTGTTGGCCACGTCGATCTGCACGTTAACCACCTGCCCCTTTATGCCATATCCGCCACTGCCATGAGTCAAATGGCTAACGCTAATAAATGGCAGATGTGGAGCTGTCAGGCATTCTACAATGGTGTTGATAGAAGGCCAGTGCCTTCAGGATGATATCGGCAACCATGCGTAACACTCATCGTAGAAACTTGTCAAGTGCTGCCGCGCCTACGAAGCAACGATCCTCACCCAGCCGGCCTGCCTGATGATTTTTTTTGCTCTCATGCCGGCTTGGAGACGGTGCCCACTCGCGCGTGGACAGACCAAAGGCCACTCCCTCCCTCCTCTATTCCTCTCTTTTTCACAATCATTTCTCTCCTCCGCAACCCATCCCTCGTGTGGCGTTGTTGAGGTGACCTTCTGAGAGACAGACTGTTAAGACGACACTTTTCTCTTCACTTCCTCTACTTTCAATTCCACTCCGAGCCCCGCCGCGGTGGTATAGTGGCTAAGGTACTCGGCTGCTGACCCGCAGGTTGCGGGATGGATTCCCGGCTGCGGCGGTTATTTTTCCGATGGAGGCGGAAATGTTGTAGGCCCGTGTGCTCAGATTTGGGTTCACGGTAAAGAACACCGAGTGATTGAAATTTCCGGAGCCCTCCACTACGGCGTCTCTCGTAATCATATGGTAGTTTTGGGACGTTCAACCCCACATATCAATCAATCGAATCCACTCCGAGGAGACGAGCACACGGGCCATCGGAAACCAACGCCTTCAGTTGCGCCACCTAATCTAGCGAGCATTCTTGGAATCACCGGAGAGGTGACCTTCAGTGAAGCGACAGAAGTTTTCAGGCAACACTCGTGTACACGCCGCCCACCAATATTAGAACAGCCGCGAACAAAAGAAGTAAAGTCCTAAAAAATGAAAAAATAAAAGCTGCGACACAGGAACGCGACAGTTTTCTGAAAGTAGAGGAGATTATGAGCCGCTCAGGATTCATTACTTGTGTGAAACAACCAAGTTCGCTAATTTAAAACAATAGCCTCTCTTGCAATACTAAAACGCAGTAATTTCTGTCTGTCAGTCTGTTCTCCTTTTTGTCCATCACGTGACTCAGCGACGTCGCCAAAGCATAAGCACTTGCTGAACGACTAGTCACCTTATCTTGGTGGCTGCGTAGATACTTGTGAACACTGTTCATCAAAAAGCAAATATGACGCGTATAGGAGTGCCGAGATTTCGTAATGGTGAGAGCATCAGCCTCGTCTTCAAAAGGTCCATGGTTGAAATCCCTGTGCCACGCAATTCCCCATGGGATATAAAAAATTCTCTGCGTGATGATGGAACGTGAAAGTGGGTTGGTTTCGGCTTCTTCGTCTCGTCTCCTTCTTGTTTTTGTTGTCGTTCTGTTCTCACGATATAACTGTCGTTGTGATTATGTAATCTAATTAGCAGGCGTGGGGTGTAGCTTCCCCGGTGACTATTGGCGGTAGTCCAGTTTCTCACCAGAGAAAGATTGGTCACCCTGGTGCAGTATTGGGCCGCTACCTCCGACATTGATACGCCATTTAATCCTCTGCCTGATGTTCCTGCGGCTGCGAAGCATCTAACCACGGTGGCGGTGAGATCTGCAACGCAGCAGATGGTGCTAATAATCTCTTGGTCCGGAGATGCTGCCATTGGAGCCTGAGCATAGCAACATTTATCGCTAGAACCTAATCTAGTGATGCAAGTTGAGCTGTGATAATCTAGAAGCTAGATGATGTTAAATTGTATGCAAAAGAGCTGAGTGAGGTTAAGAGGAAAGACGAGGCCTATATACTGCTACACAATGGCCACGTCCTTTGCTATCGTGGCTTGGCTGACAGAAAAGAACCGGAGGTTGGGCTTTTTATCCACCAAAATGTAGCTGGTAACATGAAGGAACACTATAGCATTAATAAAAGGGTTGTAGGTGTTATAACTAAACACCATAATAGATACAAGGGGAAGGTGGCACAGGCCTACGAATCTACATCCAGCCATGATGACGTATTAGTTTAAAGCTTTTTATTAAGACGAGGAATCGGCTATGAGTAACGCAAAAACACAGTATATTATACTGAGGGGCGACTTCGATGCCAGAGTAAGAGTAAAGCTGAAAACCAGGCAGTGGGGGATTAAGGCATAGGTTATTAGTAGAACTCGTGAACAGCAGTAAATTTGAAATCAAAAATACCTTCTATTGAAAACGGGTGAACCAAAGGTGGACTTGAAGTAGCCCTTATGGTGAAAGTAAAAATGACATAGACTTAATACTGAGTGCACACCCAGGCATCGCGCAAAATGTGGAAGTGATTGGCAAAGAACGATGCAACGACCGTAGGATGGTAAGGTCTCGAATTCACCTAGACTTGAAGAAGGAACTACAAAAACTGGTTGGCGAAAAGCCCGTCAATAAGCTAGCCCGGAGAGAGAAAGTACAGGACTTTGGTCTCGCTTCAGAACAGACACTCGGCTTGTATCAAAGAAACCGTCCTTTGCATTTAAGTAATAAATAATAGTCTGAAGAGTAACATTGCGGAGTGTACAATGGAAGTTTGAGGTGCGGTAGTTTGACAGCACACTAGCAAACTCTCCTAGGAGACGATGAATCTCTTTAAGAAACATCAAAGCATGAAAGGCTCAAACCCAACCGGCAAAATAGAACTGGTAGATCTTTCGAAGTTCATTATCAAGCGTAAGGAATCCAATGCACGAAGGTACCACATAGAGAGAACTGAACAGGCTCTAACAAACCCAGGAAGCATCAAAGCAGAGAATTAAAAATTCGGAATAGAAAAAAGCCAGTTGTATGCACTAAGGGACAAGGAACGCAAAGTAACTACCAATATTTATAGAATAGTAAAAATAGCGGAAGATTTTCACGGAGATCTGTGTGGTAGCAGGGACAACCACGGCTTTAATGGAAGAACTACCAGTAACCCAGATGACATCCTACCAGTAATAAAGAAGTCGGAAACGCCTTGGAGGAGATGCAAAGAGGCAAAGCCGTTGGTGTGTATAAGGTGACATCAGATCTGCTGAAACCTTGACGACAGATTGTGTTAGAGAGACTGGCCACACTGTTTACGAAGTGCCTCCTGACGAGGAGTGCACTATAATTTTGGAAGAATGCGAACATTATCTTAGTTCGTAAGAAATGGGACGCCATGCACGAAAAACGGTCGGCAGAACTTTAGCTGCTTTCAACTAGATTTGCAACAAAGCACGCAAATATGAGATCATTTCTTTCCTTTCACTTCTTGCGCTGAAAGATTTTGCCTTGTATATGTGTGCCCTATTGTGCCAAACCATTCAGTTAAGATATAAGCCAGGCGCGAAATGCGCACGGTATATAATGGTTTTGGTTGGTTAATGAAAATATGAGTGGCAGAAACAATAGAAACAACGAAGTCATTAAGGCTATTAAAACACGCCATGAGCATAGATAACACAATTTTACATAAACAGGGAGTGAATGCTGCATCGTAACTAAAGAATCATGAAAAGCCGAAGACACTTTATGTGATGTTAATATTTAGTTAAGCTGTCCTTAATCACCATAGCATATAGTGTTTTGATAATGTTTGGTTCACTTGGGCAGACCAAAGGGTGAAAGTAAATTGTCTTATCATTATCATTTGGCCCACACTTTGGCACACAACCACATGTTCCCTCTCTGGAAGCTTTCATCTTCACCTGAAAGTTATTTCAGCTGTAACCTAATGTTGAGTGCGACACCTTCCTGTAGTTTTATTGTCTTCACACCGGGGACCTTACCACTTTATCTAAGGCCTGCCCCAAGTTTTCAAACTTGCGCGACGACCATTAAGCTAACACCCTCCACCATTTCGTAATATTGAGTCGCCTGCTAGATTTTCGACACACACTTTCCAGCTCGGCATTAGAAATGCAGCGCTTCATAATGGCTTCTTCTGCGTGCCAGTGTCGAGGAGCTCAACAAACAACCGGCGAAGTTGCGAACGCATGCCAAAATGAAAGGTCATTCCGCTTTTATTAAAGACTGTTTGTCATGGTTACGACCTGTCAAGGCCATCTCGCCATGTGAGACAGCTTGCCCGAACGACCATCGCTTATACTTGACAGGAAACGGTTCCAAAGAAAAATGAAGAGATCCATATTTTTGCATTAAATGAATTTAGTGAAGTGGCACTTGTCGGCCTACATAAGATATAGCACACAATTAGTAGCTATAGCAGATGAAATTAACACTTTGTATGTACATGCACAATACGCCTCACTACATTAAAAAAATGGAAAAGCTTTTCACACGTGAAAATTCGACGTTTTCTCGCCTTCCCCAAGCAGTGCATTCTGTTTACAAAGTTCGGATGTGTGCTATTTAGAATCGGGCGAACTATTCGCAGTCTTTATTTAGCTGGCAATATTTTTAGAGGATAACATGGGGGCCAATTTAGCACTGTGTGAAAAAGTTAACATCTTCTGGTTTATACTAAAATTTTGATTTTTCTATAGTGTCATGGGTAACCCATTTGTGTTTTTCAAAAAAATAATTGCATATATTATCTATGGAAGTAGTTTTTATGCTTCCGATTAAACAATTTCTTCTGCACACAATTTATGTCGCGCAAACTACTTCCTGCCTTCTTCCACAGGCAGTACAGTTTTACTTACTTTCTATATTTCGCCTACAAATTTGCATAGCAATCGTCAGTTTAATACTTTCTTCTACTGGTAACGCATAAACGGACGACCATACCATGGGGTTAGGACTTTTTCAAAAGGTATAAAGAGGTTCAGCTCCAAATAAGCCAGCAGAATCAACTTTTTCTAATGAAGTTAAGTCTTCCCTCAATTCTTATCGCATTTAGAGTCGAAAAAAACATTCTAAATGTTCCCTCACTTTTCATAATTGTTGTTGGAGCTTAACGTCCATAAACTGCCATGTGATTATGAGAGAGGCCGTAGTGGAAAGCTCCGAAAATTTCTTTCATGAGCATCTAATTCTTTGCACATGGGCATCAAGCATTTCCGCCTCCATCGAAAGTATAAAACACTCGTTCGTTCAAAACTTGAATATGCATGCTCCATTTGGGATCCTTTTCAACTGAACTTGACTCACTCGCTTGAAATGGTACAGAATAACGCAGCACACTTCATTCTATCTAACTACCATCGCACTAGCAGTATTACGTCAATGAAACAGAGCGTTTCACTACAGTCACTTGAATCACGTCGCAAAGCATCTCGTCTCATACTTTTTCACAAAATATTCAATCATTCACTTTTGAAAGCTCAGTTCATTACCACTCCTGCCTATTACTCAGCTCGTTTAGATCATCAACATAAGGTACATGTCATTAGCTGCCGCACTAACACTTTTCATCATTCCTTCGTCCCACGCACATCCAACGACTGGAACCACCTTCCCTCAGACATGGTTTCCATTTCAAGTCACGACTTGTTCTCATCTGCAGTACAGAATTACTTACGTGATGACACGTGGAGTGTGTATTGTACATATATATTTTTGTACTCTGTTTGCCCCATTCTGATGATACTTACACATACATTCATTGTACTGCCTAACATTGAATTTTCATGTTTTGTATTTTTTATTATTTTGATGTTACTATGTTTGCTCTTGGTTATAGTTTTTTTTTCTGTACCCCACTCCCCTCTGTAAAGCTATGTGCGATTGAGGGTAAAATAAATGAAATGAAATGAAAAGTGCGACCGCCATGGCCCGGGATTCCATTCCCGCGACGGGCGGGTAGGCATCCGAGTGCCTTAGCTACTAGACCCCCGTCGGTGGTCACAAATGAGTACTTGGACGAACACTACAGCACTTCGTCGCAGTACTTAAAGGGCCACTCATCAGGTTTGACCATTTCGAGCTGACAAGCGCCATGCTTGGACGAGGCGTTCATGATCACGTCTGCCAAAATTTGCAACGCTATGCGCCGCAGAAATGGACCAAATTTCAAGATGAACTCTGCTCCCCCTCCCCTCTGCCGGCCGCGCCTAGAAATGAAGGCATGACGTGCGCGTATACATGGCCCTACGTACATGGCAATGCAGTGACGTTGGTCATCTACGTAGACGACTCTGCTATGACGTTGCAGACTGTGGCAAGTGATATGGTGAAAATTATTCAACACGGCATGCGTAGTTTATGTAATTTGCTGCCTGAAAGATGAATAAAACTCTAGATAAATAATGAGACGCAATAAAGGAATTGGAGCATATTTTTCTTATTTTTCTCCCGCGAATTGCAACGAGATGTGGGGCTATTGTGTCAGCGTTTCGCATGCATTTGTGTACCCGCGGTCAGCGCATTGAGCAGACGACCGCCGTGGAACCCTCCTACGCGTTCGCGCACTCATTTCGCTCATCTATTCTACCGCATTTAAGCCAGCGTTTCCAAACGATGCCGCAGAAACAGGCAGAAGACCATAAAATAACGCTGGTCAACAAAGCAACGCCGCTCGCGTGCACGGGGGCTGGACTTGTTCGGGCACGTCATGCACACGTCACTTCTTGGTTGGATGCCAGAGAGGGTGGGGAAAAGATTTCGCTTGCGAAGGCTACGCAGAGGAGCGGCAAGGGTTTCGAACTCGCCTCCTCTCATCCTCGTTTTGCGCCACTTCAAAAAAACCTGTTTTCTCCGCTTGTGCTGAACCGATTCAAAAAAATTTTGTGGCAAAATGTTCCTCATCGGACACCCAACCACTTCCACTGTCTAACTAAAATTTGGTGTGGGGCCTGGTGAGTGGCCCTTTAGCGGAAGGCGCAGCACTGTCACAGCGAAAGCTAAAATAGCGGCCTTTCGGAGCCTTTTTCTAAAAACTCCTTTGGTAACTGCTGCTAGCACACTTGCTTGATGCCCGCTATGGCATTAATAATAAAAATATATTGTAGTAGGCCTGCATTCACTATGCTATTTTTTGTCATAGTTCTGACAAACGTGGTATCTGCTAAACTATTGCGGGGAATTTTGTGCCAATTGTTCATGCAGTGGCTGACGATGATGATGAATTATGCCTGAAGTCGGTGTGCGTCACGGTTAATAGCTGAAAAAAAAAACAAGCTTTTGTAATGGGTTGGAGCATTGGACGATCTACTCGTTACGCTATTTGCATTGTGCGACGACATCTCCTTCTTTCGCTGTTTTAAAACGCTTTACAAGTCGTGTTAACGCGATTGCTTTCCCGACATCAAGCGTGCTTAAGGCAAGTTTGCCAACAAGTCCTCAGTGGTAGAATACCGGGCTGGCGCCCAGAGGACCCGGATTCGAGCCCCACTGTGTCATTACTAGTAGGTTTTTTTTTAATTTCACGTGATGTGGTTACGGACACCGGCGGCGGCGGCTGACGACTACGGCGCTGCGCAAGACACGAGTTTTGATCTCATAAGAGCTTTCGATGTAAAAAACTGTGCGTTCTGGAAACAATTTCACCCCATAGCACAAGAGATAGCTCTTGGAGTCATTGTACAGCAGCATGCGACTGAAGAGACGTCAAAAATTGAGTCTGGATCAATTTGGCAAGTATAGTGGTTCATGTAATTTGTTTTTGCCACTTTGACAAGCCTTATTTTTTAGGATCAATTGTTGCTGTTCAAGTATTGGCCTCCAGAACCTGTAAGTAAATCAATATAAAATAAAAAAGGCATCTGCGTGTGCAACGTATTACCAGCAACTATAAAAAAATACAATAAAAGTGGGGCTTAGATCCGAGAGGACACCCTTGTTAACGGTGAAATGAAGATATCCGCACTACAGAGCACATGGTGCTGCCAAGGGAGGTATGCGAACGCCCACATTATGTGAAGCCTTAAGCTGTCAAGGCGACGGGCTTGTATAGAGATAATGCGCGTCTGTGGTGTGGTCTCGCGCTGCTGCACGACAAATTCCGTTTTCTGGTTCGCGAATCCGAGCACGCACCGACACGTACATGCCAACTAGTGATGAAGATGATGACGCACGTTGCTTTTCCCATGAATAAAGACATATTGTCAACTCAGGAGATAGAGAGAAGCCCTGAACGTAGAGAAGGCAGCATCGTATTACTTCTCCTATGGGAGTAGGCCATTGTTCACCCAGGATACCACCTTTCATCTTCGTTCTTCGCGCCTTACAGCTGCAGAGGTAAATTTTCGAACAGGCAAGTAATTGTCTCGTAGTGGTGGCCCCCGCTGAGAGTCATTGTCACCTAATTCCTTTAGCATGGCAGGCTGTCTCATTAAGGCAGAAATTTTAGATAAATCATGAAACGCTAAAATTGACCCCTGCTATCGTCGACCGTCGGTGTCGGTCTTAAGAAAAGTGACGTTTATTTGGACATAATTCTGACGTACCTAGGAGCTCAATTGATGTTCTAATCACAAGACAAGGTCACTTGATCCAAAATAGGCCGATCATGGAGGCAGTGGAAAACAAGGAGAGGCGAAGTCATCTTGCTTTGCCTCTTACCTTGTATTCAACGCAAAAGCGAGGAAGGAGCAGAGAGAGAGAGAGAGAGATTGACTTTATTTAAACATATCCTGAGGAGGCTGTGAAAGGGCCATTCTGATCCTTAATTCAACCTGGAGGCTCCGCCCAGGATGGCGCTGGCAGCCGAAGGCTTGTAGCGATGTCCCGGGCCCTCTGGACCGCCTGTAATTGCAGCTTGTATTGATTGCTCTTGAGGGCTTCCTTCCAAGCCTCTTGGGTATTTAGTTGTGCTGCGCTATGGGTAGGGCACAGCCTGGAAGGAGCAGAAAGCTTTCCGAGGTGGACGAGGGTGGAGAGGCACATCGGCTGAAAAGAAAAATCAAACAGCTTTCACCTTGTGGTCATCTTAGGTGAATACCTATAGGACACCTGCGAATATTTTATTGCTCAGCTTGATCTTTTATCATAACTGTCCGTATAAGGAAACAGATATGGTGTTTTTACGTACATTTCTTTTGCATATTAGGTATCTTTACTCCAGTAAAAATAGGTGGACCCTACCTCCTCCCTGGCTAGGCAATACATTCTCAAGTCATGAGAAGTACAATGTTCATTAGGGCAGTGGGAAGAAATCTGGATAATGGTAAACAAAAAATCTTGAACCATAAGTATCGCTTTTGAGTGTTGAACTTGATCGCGTTATTCTGTCCCCAGTGCGTACTGAGTTAAAAAAAAAATGGCAGCATATCCACGGAGTGAATGATGGAGAGTAGGGCGAAGAATCCGTCCGTCCATTCGTTCTTGCTTCCGTCCGTCCATGCGTCCATCAGTGTGACCGTCCATGCGTCCATCAGCCCGTCCGTGCGTGCGTCTCTTCGTGTGTCCGTCCCTGCGTTCGTCCATGCAGCCGCCCCGGCGTCTGTCCATGCGTCCATCCATGCATCTGTCTATGTGTCCGTTCATCCATCTATTCAACACTCCAAGTACCACCATCTCGCATCTTTTCATCATATATTCCCCACATAGAAGAAACGCCATCCAGCGGACATTCCAAAGACTAAACGAGAGGTGGCACACGCACACTTTCTTACGGCTTGCGCTTCGGGTCCACTTCCCATCTTTAACCACCTCGAGTTCATGGTATATACTAGTTCCCTGTATTCATAGCACTGCGGCCGAACGCTCGCTAAACCTTTCGAAAACCAAGGAGGTTACGCCCAGTGAGTATGACGTAGCAAACTTTTTCAGTCAGATAGTGCTCAATGTACATGCCAAAGGCTGCTAATGGGAAATGAGAGGCGGAGAATTCAGCTTTTACTTTCTTACGGCTTGCGCTTCGTATCTACTTCCCATTTTTAACCACCTCGAGCTCATTCATGGTATATACAAGTTCATTGTATTCATGGCACTGTGGCTCAACGCTCGCTAAACCTTTCTAAAGCTAAGGAGGTTACACCCAGCGAGTATAACGTAGCAACCCTTTCTTGTCAAATAGTGCTCAATGTACATGCCAATGGCTGCTAATGGTGATCGCAGCCTCCGCGTTAACCAAAAGCTGAATGCTCCTGTCTCTCATTCCCCATCATTGACATGTACATTGAGCACTATTTTTATTGTTCAACAACGCACAAAAGAAGTTTCTCACCGGCACCACCTTGGAGATCAAAATGTTACACTTGTTACATACTACAGGGGACGAACGGGTGCCGCTATAAGGAGCTTCGCCCCTGAAAATTTGGCAGCATATCCACGAAGTGAAAATGAGTGGGGCGAAGCATTATTGTTCGTTCATTCATCCATGCGTCCGTCTGTGTGACCGTCCATGCGTCCATTCGTCCGTTCGCGCGTGCGTCTGTTCGTGTGTCCGTCCCTGCGTTCGTCCATGCTTCCGCCCCTGCGTCCGTTCATGCGTCCATCTATGCACCTGTCTGTGTGTCCGTTCGTCCATCTATTCAACACTCCAAATACCACCATCTCGCATCTTTTCATCATATATTCCTGATATAGAAGCACCACCATTCAGCAGACATTTTAAGGACTAAACGAGAGGTGCCACACGCACACTTTCTTACGGAATGCACTTCGGGTCTACTTCCCACCTTTAACCACCTCGAGTTCATTCATGGTATATACTAGTTCATTCTATTCATGGCACTGCGGCTCAACGCTTGCTTAACCTTTCTGAAGCTAAGGAGGTTACACCCAGCGAGTATAACGTAGAAACCCTTTGTTGTCAGATAGGGCTCAATGTACATGCCAATGGCTGCTAATGGGAATCGCAGCGTGCACGTTAATTAAAAGCTGAATACTCCTGTTTCTCATTTTCATAGGGAGCCATGGGTATGTACATCGAGCCCTATTTTAAATGTTCAACAACGCACAAAAAAATCTCTCACCGGCACCACCTTGGAGGTCATAATGTTATACTTGTTACATACTACAACGGCTACGAAGGACGAACAGGTGTCGTTATAAAGAGCTTCGCCCCTAAAATGGCTTTTGTCAGTGAAGCTTTGGCACACAAATGCATTATTTGTAATAGGTAGCACGCTTTAAACCACCAGCAACGAACCCTTTTTACAATTCGCTAGAGCGCTTCGCCGCACTGCATATTTGAACAAGCAATAGCGGCACCTCCGCTTCAAGCGGAGACGCGGTCGGAGCTGAACGTGCTGGCGTTATCTATTATGAGTGCTCATGTAAGAAATTGGTGACTAAACATTTCCCACGTCGTTTCGTAAGCAAACAGCGCTTGGGCAGGCTATTCGCACTAAAAGACAAGCCATCGTGAGTTGTTCAATCTCCATAGCAGAAAATCCAACTTTCCAATTTTGAAAAGGTATCTTTTCGAACCTGTTGTGCACCCACTACGTTGCTTTAAGTAAAAACATGCCGTAACAATTGTGCATTTTGTAGTGGGTAACCGCTCAGACCAGGAAGTCGTGATAATCGCAATTTCTGACTCCCGACCACAGTTTACGTTTGTACCAACCATTATTACTGCGATATTTTATATGGCATTGTGAAGCATATATACATCACTGAAGTGTTTGTAAATCAAGCAAGCAGCATTTCTAAGCAGATGACGTTACTTACATTCTATTTTCAATCATATGCATGACTCTCTGGCAGAGCACTTGCTTGACACGCAAATTACTCGAGTTCAGTCCTCACTCAGACCGAGAATTTATTATTACTTCATTTGCTTCATTGTCAATTTTTGGTCACGCGCAAAATGATCGTTTTTAGCTCACAACCAACGATGCCGACGCTGACGAAAAACCGGAATTACCACAAAACAAGCGTTTTAACGCCCTCGCGTTAAAAAAAAACAATATTTTTGCTGGCTCAGTATACTGAATGTGGAAACAGCGCACCAAGACGCAACCAAAAAAAAAAACACAGAATATCCATGGAGACCATAATGATTAGTGGGGCGAAGCGTCCATCATTCCATCCACGCCTCCGTTCGTCCATTCGTTCTTGCTTCCGTCCATCCGTGCGTCCGCCTTTGCGGCTGTCCGTAGGTTCGTCCATTCTTGCGTCTGTCCCTGCATTCGTCCATACGTCCGTCTGTGCGCACATTCGTTCGGCCGGCCCTGCGTTCGCTCGTGCGTGCGTGCATCCATCCGTCCATCCATGCATCCGTCCGTCCTTACGCCTGTGTGTCCATCCAACCATCCATATATTGAACACTCCAAGTACAACCATTTCACATCTTTTCATCATATATCCATTATATAGAAGTACCGCCATCCAGCGGACATTCCAAGGACTAAATGAGACGTGGCACGGCCGGACTAGAGGAATGGCAGGTGCGCACTCTCTTACGGCCTGCGCTTCGTGTCCAGTTCTCACCCCTCTCTCGCCGCCGCTAGTTCATGGCACGGCGGCCCAATCTCGCTAAACCTTGCTAAAACTAAGGAGGGTGGTGGTGGTTTAACGTGGCAACTTTTTCTGGTCAGATAGTGCTTAAAGTGCGTCTTTATGTTATTAGTTCGTTTTAGTAAGCATCAAATTCAAGGGAAATTTTATTGGAGATTAGGTCACCGATACTCATCTCTGTTGGATAGTTCATAAGAAACTACTACCATCATATTTTAAAACAGTGCGTTAACCCCATTTCGCTCTACCTTTACCTGATCTTTGAAAAATCACTAAGCACTGGCCAGTTGCCACAAGACTGGAAAGTGGCAAATGTAGTCCCGATCCACAAAGGAGGTCCTAAAAAAGATGTCACGAATTATAGACCTATTTCGCTTACCTCGATATCATGTAAAATCATTGAACATGTAATATATAAGGCTCTAATGAAGCATTTATTAGATTACGATTTGTTAACAAAGACTCAACACGGTTTTCGTAAGGGCTTTTCCTGTACGACCCAACTTCTCGAGTTCTACAATGATCTAGTATCCGAAATTGATCTAGGTGGGCAAACAGACTGCATCTTTTTAGATTTCAGTAAAGCTTTCGACACTGTTTCGCATCCTCTGCTCCTCGAAAAATTACGAATATTTAATATAGATGAGAGAATTTTTAATTGGATAGAGAATTACCTGTCACAACGCCGCCAATGTGTTGTCCTGAATGGTACTAAGTCGGAATTTCTAGAGGTCACTTCGGGCGTCCCCCAGGGATCTGTATTGGGGCCTCTGCTATTCATAATTTTTATAAATGACATTAACAAAGATATAAGCTCAAGTATACGGCTCTTTGCTGATGATTGCGTAGTCTACAGAAAAATTCAGAAAGAACATGATGTCCTTGAATTGCAGGCTGATCTTGCACGTATTCATCAATGGTGCCTTAAGTGGCAAATGAAGTTAAACACAAATAAGTGCGTTCATGTGTGTTTTACAAAGAAGAAAAAAATATTTGATGCAAATTTTTGTCTAGGAGGAAATAAATTAGATAAAAAATACTCGTACAAATATTTGGGTGTATTGCTGTCGCATGATTGTTCCTGGAATGCACATGTGGATTATGTGGTTTCCAAAGCCGCGATAGCGTTGAATTATATTCAAAGGAATTTGAGATGTGCAGATCCTAACCTTAGAAGCACGGCCTACCTCACTTGTATTCGTCCAATCTTGGAGTATGCCTGTACTCTTTGGGACCCAACACAAACAGGTTTGATAAATAAATTAGAAAAAATACAAAACAGAGCAGCCAGGTTTGTTTTGGGTCGGTACGGACAAAAGCAGAGTTGTACCGAAATGAAAAAGGAGTTAAACTGGGAGTTACTGTCGTCCCGTCGCAAAAAATTGCGTTTGAAGCTTTTATACCAGATATTTCATAAAAAAACGGGACTAGACAGCGACACTTACTTAAAAAGACCAGATTACATATCTCAACGTACAGACCACATACACAAAATAAAGCCGTGCCGGGCCAGGACGAACCTGTATTCAAACTCGTTTTTTGTTAAAACTATTAACGAATGGAATTGTTTGACATCTAAGCAAGTGTGCAGTGTTAATGAAGATGTATTTTTTTCAACTTTGTAACCCCCCTGCTGTAACGCCTCTGGCAAAGCGGGGATATGTATGAATAAAGAATAAAGAATATTTGCGACTAACGTGCGTGGGTTCCCTTCTCAACTCAAAAGAGTGCGCGCGTGCCGCTCTTCTAGTCCGGCCATGGAGGTTGCTAGCTACTACTACGATGACGATAACAACAACTACTACTACTACTACGACTACTACTACATTATTCGCGGACACACGATCCTTGGCTTAAGGAGCTTCGCCCCTAAAGAAACAGTGCGCACATTGCACAGTGTATGTACGCTTCCTAATGTTCTTTGTTTTTAACACGGAATACTGTTTCTTTAAGAAGCTTCGCCCCTAAAGAAACAGTGCGCACATTGCACAGCGTATGTACGCTTCCTAATGTTCTTTGTTTTTAGGGGCGAAGCTTCTTAAAGAGGCACCCGCTCGTCCCTCATCGTAGTACCTAACATGTCTTAAGCTTTCACCTGCAAGGTGGTGCCGGGGGGAGATTTCTCCTGTGCGTTGTTGAACAATAAAAAATTCGCAGCGTGCGCGTTTAGTAAAAGCCGAATTTTCCTGTCTCTTATTCCCCGTTAGCAGCCATTGGCATGTACATTGAGCACTATCTGACAAGAAAAGGTTGCTACGTTATACTCGCTGGGCGTAACCTTCATGGTTTTAGAACGGTTTAGCGAGCGTTGGGCCGCAGTGCCATGCATATACCATGAACCAGTATATACCATGAACTCGGTTGGGTTAAAGGTGGGAAGTAGACCCGAAGCGCAAGCCGTAAGAAAGTGTCCGTGTGCGACCTCTCGTTTAGTATTTGGAATGTCCACTGAATGGTGGTGCTTCTATATGGGGAATATATGATAAAAAGATGGGAGATGGTGGTACTTGGAGCGTTTACTAAATGGACGAACGGACGCACAGACAGATGCATGGATGGACGCATGGATGGCCGCATAGATGGATGGACGCATGGATGGACGCCGTGGCGGATGCATGGACGAACGCAGGGACGG
The DNA here is from genome assembly GCF_043290135.1 of Rhipicephalus microplus. NCBI lineage: Eukaryota > Metazoa > Arthropoda > Arachnida > Ixodida > Ixodidae > Rhipicephalus > Rhipicephalus microplus. The sequence goes on from NC_134705.1 coordinate 158,192,039, forward strand.
ACGCATGGATGGACGTGTGGACGCACGAACGGACGCACGCATTCCGAAAGTGGAAGTCTACACTGCCACATACCACGTTCTCGGCATAGAAATCTGCGCAAGTCATGCTGCTCGCTTTGCGAAATTGTGTTCAACTGGCAACTCACTCATCTTGTCGTTCTTGATTTTTAAATACTGTCTCCTGACTATTTGTAGCGCGAAGCAACCGAACGAAGTCTGCCGGAATATCGCAGAAGGAAAGCGTACTATTTAACCAAAAAATTCTAGCGGCTTTTGTAATAGTTAACTAGTTTTCTTGTGAACTCGGGGGCTTCCTTTTTCAGATATCTGTGCGATGTTTTATGTGGCTTCTCGCCACTAATGAATTAGACATACAATTTTTATCTTTTATGAGCCTTGCTCCTCTGAAGGTCCCTTCAGTATACCTGATTTGCCACATTCAGGCTTTCTAGTTAGTCAATGATGATTGGATTTGAAGTGTTTAACTGTGAAGCTTGGTGGCGCAGGGACGCTATAAAAATTGGGTAGCGTAGCCAGACTAACACAATCTTTCGCAGTGCTCTAGAGTCCGTAGTCCTTACAGCAGTGGTTGCTACAGGTGTTGTACTGTATGGTCCGTACTTTGAATTATCGGGCTAGCGAAACCACCCTGATTAGGCCAATCTGACTTCCATAACTTGTAAATAATTGCTGCAGGTTCGATTACGTACTGAACAATTGAGGATAACTTGCACATTGCAAAGCATTTATAGCCATTGTAATGAACGCAAGCACGTGCAAAAATTTATGCGACAGTGGCTATTTGTTCTTCCGTTAAGGCAGGGTCAGAATGTTATTGTTTGCCCCATGGTTTCTTTACTTTTCTATCACAGACTTTCCTGCTCAGTCATGACAGTGTGATTGGCACAGGAGCCTTGGTCGGGGGGTAATATCAGATAAAGGTGACAGCTGCAAAAATTAAGTGCAGTGCTACGTTCACTGGGGAGCCATCGGTTTGTTTTGTTTTACGTACGAATGCACTTTATAAGCGACACTGAATCCGCCGTCCGTGCTGCGCCTCCTCCTTTCCCCCCAGCAACGGCGCGAGGAGCGGAGAGGAGCGTCTGTAACAACGGCGCAGTGACGTCACACACCACGTGATTGCATGCACTCCGCCCTCCACTCCGTGGCTGCGCGCGCCCGCACAGCCACGACTTGCTCGAGGTCGGCAAGTCGTCATTGGTATGGAACCATCGCAGGCATCAACCTCGACTGCGATACCTCCAACAACAAGTACAACGCAATCAACTACGAGCATTGCACGCGTCGTTGAAGATGTCGCGCCGGTTGAAGACAAGGCAGCACGGCGAAGGGCCCGTGATGCCGAGCGCAAGCGGGCGAAGCGGGCCGTAGACATAAACGTCATTATAGTGCGAATTTACTCTCACATATACGCGTAAACTCACCAAGATTTTTCGAGGGGGTCTAATTGTTCCTGGGAATCGCAATGTGATCACACGGGGGAGTTTACGTTAACTCACTGGCGAATGCCAACGGATTTTAACTTTACTCCCCCTCATATAGCATCACCCCGTGCGTTCGCACTTAAACATGTTCACCCTCGGGGAAATGCTTGGGAGTTTTTTCATACCGGGTTAAATGAGTTGTCTGTTTATTTTCCCGGCACTGATTTCTCGCTAAGCCTTGCTCTCCGAGTACTCTTTCTTCAGGGTGTATGGTATTTCGGCAGTACTTCTTTTATGAGCCTCAAAAACCGCACAATATTGAAGAGGGGATGCCCGATTTATTCGACCTAGAGTAATCGCATCCGAATTCCGCAAAAACTAATCGCTTGTTATGACCAACAACAGTTTAAAGAGAAGCGTACCGCTGTTTTCTACACCAATGAGAACAACTTCGCTTACATTATTTGGTGAGCAACGACTAATGGTTGGATTTCATCAGCACAACTTGACAAGCTATCAGAACATTATTTCTGGAAATTCGAACAAATAAACAACGAAAAAAAAGTGACGTCGTCTCCCGTTATCGAAATCCCTGTGTACATGCGGAGCAGCGGGCGCTAACGCTTACACTGGCGGTGACGTTAATGCTAGCGGCGTTGCGCTTGAGAGAAACCTGGAAAGGTGCAAAGCAAGCAGGTATGGAGAGGTATTTTCTATGGGAACATGCCAATCGCTGCTTATCAGCGATGAGATACAGAAGACCCCGATAAGACACAGAGTCCCGCAGTTCGCTTTTAGTTAACGTGAACACTGGGAATTTTATGGGTTAAGCTCCTTAATGGGTCGTGCGTCCTCGATGTAGGTGTAAGTAGCCACCTCTCACTTTGTAAAGAGCTTGTAAAAGAAGTTGTTGTTGGGCTAGTTGGTACAACATGTCTAAAAGGTGATTCAAGCGCGAACACACGACACAATCACTCACAGACGCACACACCCAGACATCAAACACACACAGCGCGAACACACGACACGATCACTCACGCACGCACACACCCAGGCATCAAACAAACACAACGCTGTGTGTGTTTGATGCCTGGGTGTTGCGTGTGTGAGTGATCGTGTCGTGTGTTCGCGCTCGAATTAACTTTTAGAAACCTCTCGTTTAGTTCTTGGAATGTTCACTAAATGACAGTACTTGTATATGATGAATGTATATGGTAAGGATGCGAGATCGCGGTACTTGGACTGCTAACTAGATGAATGGACGGACAGATAGACGGACGGATGTCCAAAAGAATAGATGGACAAATGGGCATATGTACATACGGACGGACGGACGGAGACATACGGACAGACGAAAAAATCACAGCATACGAATGAGGTGAATGACGAGTGGGGCGAAGCATGGTTCGTGCATCCATCCATCCGCCCATTCGTGCATCCGTCCGTTCGTCCATCCGTGCGTCAAACAGACAAACAGACAGACGACGGACGTACGCGGCCAGCAGATGATTCGCGGTTTGCCAATAAAACCCGCCGAAGCTTCGCCCCACTCATCATCATTCACACCGTGGATATGCTGTGAGGTGGTTGCCACATACTTGCATACATACAGGTGGCGATTAACCCATGCGTTAAAGAGCTTCGCCCCCGAAAGTTAATAATTTAGAGTACTTGGTGTGTATAGAAGAAGTGTGTAACGATTGGTGGGTTTAGAAAAGGTTGTTAATGATATACAGTATGAGGTATTTACTCTAAGAGAGCATGTAGGCTTTTTGTAAAGGGTACAAAGAGAGAGAGAGTGAGCGAGAAAGGAAAGGCCGGGAGGTTAACCAGATATTGGCATCTGGTTTGCTACCCAGCGCTGGGGGGTGGGGAAGTAGGGGCAAGAAAGAGGGGTTAGAGAGAGGAAAAAAAACGCACGCGCACTCATAAAAAAAGACGGAAACACACACTGGAAGGGCGTCCCAGCTACAACCGTTCAGCAAGGCCGGTCAATCGCAAAAAGTGCAGCAGCGCTTTCAGGGCCCTCTTCTGTGAAGTCGCATCCTGACGATACTGCAGAATTTCCTGCTCCGGCAGAGGCTGATCATCTAATTTGTTGAGTTCCCTGAGAAGGCATAGTCGCCACCTACTATACGCTAGGCACTCACAAAGAACATGTTGAATGGTTTCCTCCTTGCCACAGTGGCCACAGGCTGCGGTGTCGGCCATCCCAATGCGGAAAGCGTAGGCGTTGGTAAATGCAACGCCCAACCACAGCCTACATAACAGGGTCTGGTCTGCTCGGCGAAGCCTCGACGGGACTTGAAGACTTAGCGTAGGGTCAAGCGAGTACAGTCGGGCATGCTTGAAGTGCGGCTGATTCCATTGCGATGTGGTTTGCCGGCGAGCAAGTCTGCGGAGCTCTCGTGCAGCATCCGTCCTAGAAAGTGGTAGTCGCAGTTTATGATTTTCTGTGTGGGCTGAGCGGGCAGCTTGATCAGCCCGTTCATTGCCGATGATTCCGCAGTGACTGGGCAACCACTGAAATGTAATTTGGTGCCCTTTCTCAGTCAGGTGGTGTATAATCTCTGCTATCTCTAGTACCAGCTGCTCGTGTGCTCCACGGCGTAAGGCTGATAGTAGAGACTGCAGTGCCGCCTTCGAGTCGCAGAAAATAGTTCACTTGCGCGTAGGCTGGTCAACTACAAATTGCAACGCGGCACGAAGTGCTGCCAATTCTGCTGCCGTTCATGTTGTTGCGTGAGATGTCTTGAATTTAATTGTCGTGGCCAACCTTGGTATCACTACTGCTGCTGTGGAGCTGTCCGGCTGAACCGATCCATCAGTGTAGATATGTGTGGAGTCTTGATATTTCTCATACAAGAGCAGTAGTGTGAGCTGTTTAAGAGCCGGTGACGACAAATTGGCCTTTTTCTCGACGCCAGGTATGTTAATATTAATTATTGGTTGAGCGAGGCACCATGGCGGAGTCACAGGTCTAGCGGCAGGAGAGAACGAAGTTGGGATCGACTCACCGTGTGCGGTCACTGTTTTGCAGTAAGATGTGCACGGTCGGACCACTGGTAGAGAGGCTAGGTGATGTCGAGGGGTTCGAGCAAGGTGTCGTATATGTGTCCTCAGCACTTCCACATTAATGTCGGTCTTGATGAGGTTGTCCCTTGTGATGGCGATAGTCGCCGCTGTTGATGCACTTTGGGGCAAGCCTAAACATATCCGGAGTGCTTGAGCCTGGACACTTTGAAGCATTCGTATGCTTGTTTTACTTGCGTTGGTTAAGACAGGTAGGCTGTACCGAAGGAATCCAAGGAAAAGAAACCTGTATAGTCGCAACATAGCAGTTGTGGACATTCCCCAGTTCTTTCCAGCGAAGAACTTGAACAAATGACAGATGCCTGTCAATCGCCTTTTCATGTATGATACATGTGAGCTCCATGAGAGGTCTCTGTCAATTATAACACCTAGGAACTTGTATGATCTGAGGTGACGTATTCTTTCGCTATTTATCAGAACGCTGTAGTTATGCATTGGTTTGCGCGTAAATGCCACTAGTGCACATTTCTCAGAGAAAATTTCCAGACCTCGTTGACGGAGGTAAATAGCAACTTGAGTGGCAGCTCTCTGAATTTGCGCTCGCAGCTGTAGACGTGTTACTGCAGACGTCCAAACGCAGATGTCGTCCGCGTACATTGACAATCTGACAGTACTTGGCAGATGCTCAATTAGAGCTATTAGCGTCAGGTTGAATAGTACAGGGCTAAGTATGCCACCCTGGGGAACACCACGGTGGCTGTAGTGTAGCGAAGTGTCACCATCCTCGGTTCTCACGAAAAAGGATCGCTCAGAGAGATAGCTGCGTATCCACTGAAACATCCGACCACCCACTCCTACCTCCTTGAGAGCGGTGAGGACAGCTTCATGTGTGACGTTATCGTACGCCCCTTTAACATCAAGAAATAAAGAAGCGCAGAGACGCTTACGGCCTTTTTTGTGTTGCACGTAGGTGACCAGGTCTATGACGCTATCAATTGATGACCGGCCACGGCGAAATCCCGTCATAGCGTCCGGGTAGATGTTGTGATGCTCCAGGAACCATTCTAGCCGTCCAAGTACCATCCTCTCCATCACTTTGCCCAAGCAACTAGCCAGTGCAATCGGGCGGTATGATGTGAGCACCAATGGTGACTTGCCAGGCTTCAGTAATGGAACCAAACGGCTGGTCTTCCAGTTAACTGGGAGGGTGCTCTCTCGCCACGAGTCGTATATCTCGACGAGGGCACTCCTCGCACACTCACCAAGGTGACACAGTGCTCTGTATGATATTCCATCAGGCACGGGTGCTGATGTCCGTCTACACAAAGCCAGTGTTGCTTGATGCTCATGAATAGAAAAAAATTGGTCCATGGGGTGATCGTGTGATGTCGTGCCACCGCGTGAGAGCGTGGAGATGTTAGGATCTGCGAGTTGACCAGATAAGTTGGCACAGAACTCTTCTGCCACGTCGACCTCCGATCTCGGTTGAGAGAGGGCTAGAGCCTTGAAAGGAGACCGCTGAATGGGAGATGTCCGGAGCCCTCTTATTGTCCTCCACAAGTGTGATAAAGGCTTGCGAGGACCTAACGAAGCGCAGAAGGCTGCCCAACGTTGTGACTCTAGCTTGTCTATGCGGCGTTGTATCTTTTTCTGAAGACGTCTAGCGATTCGTAAATCGTCGATTGCTTTCGTGCGTCGGTACCTTCGTTCCGCACGCCGTCGGAGAGTCCGAAGTCGTTCTAATTCCACATCAAATTCGGTTACTCTCGAAGAGCATGTGAGGGTGCACACTGTGTCTTGCACTGTGGACTTCATCACCTCTTCTAAGTCAAATGAGGTGTTCTCTTGACAGCGTTCTTCCATGAGAGATTCAAACTTGGTCCAGTCTACTCTTTGGATAGTTTCGCGTACCTTGCAAGGTGATAATCCTCTGATCTTGACATATGTGAGAATGTGGTCGCTCCCATGTGTTTCTATGTCCGCAAACCATCCGGCACATCTGACAAGACCTCGAGAAACAAAAGTCAAGTCAAGGCAACTGCTGTATCCAGGGCCACGTAAAAATGTTGGGCTGCCATCATTTAACAAGCACAGCTCGTTGTCTGAAGCAAACGTTATCAGACTTCTACCCTTTGCGCTAATCTTCGGGCTCCCCCATAGCATATGGTGGGCGTTGAAGTCTCCGATGATCACCCATGGGCCAGGAGTGGATGATAGGATGTGTCCTAGTCTTCTGTGGTCAAATCTACTTGATGGCGACAGGTATGCTCCGACAACAGTGACAGTAAGACCCCTTTTCTTCACTGTTAAGCATAAATATTGGTTATCGTTGTCAGGTGGTACAGGCCGAATAATGTAGGTCAGGTCACGTCGAATAAACAGCAGGACCTTGCCGTTTCCACTATAACAAGCCGACATAAAGGATTCGTATCCGGAGAGTCTAATAGCGCTCGATAAATTTGGCTCGCAGATGACGACGATGGGAAACATATTAGTGGAAACGAACCGACGGAAATCTGCAATGCGTGATTTCAGTCCCCGTGCATTCCACTGAAAAATTGTAGCTTTTTTGACCTCTTCCCTGAAAGACAGTGGCTGGTGGGCCATTTTCTACTCAAGAGCCGCCAGTACTGGACTCAGAGCGTCCAGTACTTGAAGTGCACTACTGGCGGGCGTTGTGCGTATGTTGTTTAACACAGTGCGGATGGCACTAATTATGGGTCGTAGAAGAGCAATCACTTGCTTATCCAAGTTCCGCTGCTCCAATGTTGTCGCAGCTTGCTCTGATGAATGCGGCTTCTGATGTGGTTCTTCCACAAGTTGCGTGCGCGTAAGTGGCGGCCAATCTTCAGTAGAGAGAGATCTACTTGTTTTCTGTTTTCCATCGTCTGCGTTCGCCGCGGTGTACCCTGCAGTGGGCGCCGTTCCCAGATGCGTTGGCTTACTTCTTGTAGTTGACTGCGTTCTTCGCGAAGATCTTCGACGGTGACGTCGTCGTCTTCGCCGGACTTTTTCCGCGGCCTCTTTGTGGGTAGAGCTGTCTCGCACCATTTGTCTAAGAATAGTAAACTCCTTCTTTATGCGTGGACAGTCTTTGGAAGATGCACTGTGGGCACCTTGACAATTAGGGCACTTTAGTATGGTTGCGCTGCATTTGTCCTCGGTATGTGGTTCTGAGCATGGGGGCACACTTCGGAGTTCCTGCACGCTCCCTGCACATGGCCGATCTTCTGGCACTTATGACATCGCATAGGTTTTGGAATAAATGGTCGGACCTGGTGACGAAAGAGGCCAACCTTCACATGGGAGGGGATACAGTCCCCTTTGAACGTAATTCTCACACAATGTGTGTTACCAAGGCGACTGACATTCACAATGACGTTATCTTCATTTGCCGATTTTATTAGCACTGAAAGATCCGAGTCTGGAATTTCAGTGGCGATGTCATAAATGACTCCTGTTGACGTGGTGCTATAAGCTGGTATTATAGACTTGACATTGATGTTACCCAGTTGCGTTACTTTCTGAAGCGCGTTTAGCGCACGTGGGTTCAGCACATCGATTGCCAAGATGTTCTTTCTTGCGTTTAGACGTATTTCTTTGATCTGATTTGGCGTAATATTCTCGAGATACACAGAAAGCGCTTGCCTGTTCAGCCCGCGTAGACTGTCGGTAGCCTTCAGTGGCACAAACAGAATAGAGTGAGGCCATCGCTGAGGGGCAGTTTTCACGGTAGTCGTGCTTGATGCCGAAGATGCATTGACGATCCGTCGTTTAGCCTTGCGGTACAGGACGGGTTGGAAGCCGTCGTCCGAGGACTCGTCGCTTGATGCGGAGTATAGCTCAGTATCCTCACTCTCACTAGACGCGTTTTTTTCGCTTCCTCGAAGCAGTCCCAGCGGTCGAACCGGACTCGGATGGTGCCCCGTGAGGTTGAACATCCATCACCACGATATATGGGGCGATAGACCCCACAACTGCGGCGAAAAAACCAGAAAAACACAAAGACGAACAAGATGTGTTCCGTAAACGAATCACTTCCTAAAGGGTACAAAACCTTTACAAAAAGCCTACAGACCGTCAAATGTACCTACATTTCAACAGCAGCCAGCCAAAGCATTGCAAAACAGGTATTCCATATTCTCAGGCCTACCCGTACCGAAGAATATGCACCGATATGCGTGAATCGGACAGACACGCAGAACACCTAAAGCATTCCTTATAGAAACAAAATTATCTGGAAGACATTATTGACGATGTCATACTACGTGCTCGCAACGTGAACAGGAATGATATATTTAAGGGACCAAATAAAGTATCTAAAACGACTTCCCAAACGAACCTTGTACTAACTTACTTCTCATCAGCGCCACGAATCAACAACATGCTTTCCCGCCATTTCAACATAATCAAGCAAAGCAAACGACTAACTTCTATTTTCGCGAAGCCACTTCACGTTGTGTACCGCAGGGATAAAAATCTGAAGGACATTCTTGTCAGAGCAAGAACAAACACCCCCAAAATTCAATCAGGGTGCCATCCCAGCGGAAAAGCTCGATGCAAGGTATGCCCACAGATGGTCACAACACGTGAATTCAAAGCGAACTTCTCGGATTTCAAATTCTGCATAACTGAAAGCCCTAATTGTGACTCCAGTACCGTAATATACATGCTACATTGCAACATCTGCGGACAGGAATATATCGGCCAAACAGACACGACATTTCGGCTGCGGTT